>NC_056745.1:1537940375-1537960375 GCF_019279795.1 Protopterus annectens | reverse complement strand
CATTCTAGGCTACTCAGTGCATGTATAATGTCTGTAGGTTTGGCCCTCTGTCCCTCCATGGTCTCTGTCTTTGTCCAGCTATTTTGCAGTAACAGACTGGGGCATACTGACAGTCTGTGGTACTCCTACCATAGGAGTACCTCACATGCAAAAGTTGTAGGTGTAGCTGGCTTCAATCATGAACACCATCAGCCATGCTACTGTACTTAGCCCACTGAGCCACACCAGCCACCAGAACTTGGGGCTTAATTCCTCACACTATCAACAGCAGACAGACATAACACTTTGACCCCCGTATATTGTGGAGATTAGAATATGTGGCCAGGTTTTATGGGACAGCCCTGAGATTGTGTGGTGTGCTGATATATCCATGCAAATGTACTGATGTGAGAGTGTTCGATCTCGCCGTTTGTTCTTACACCTGGGTTCGGAGCCGATCCTCGGCTCCGTGTCGGCCGCTTTGCAAGCTCTGCATCGAAAAGAAGCTCGAGACCAACCTAACTCCCACAATCCCCCTCTGCCTTTACCTCAGATCTAGTTTGCCGCTGCAGCGTTCACATCAGTTTGATGAGCTCGAGCAACCTTAAGCTAAGATTTTTATGTTTTTTCTTGTATTTCTTAAGAATTTCTTTTTCTAAAAAGTTATCTAAGTGACTGTGTGTGTGTGTGTTATAGTGTTTCGAGGAATCCTCGGTTCCATAAAGTTATTTAAACTTTATTAGAGTTTTTCCTCGGGGCCTAACCCCACCTTTACTGGATTGACTACCGGATTGACATTTTACTGGATTTGACTAAATTACCGGATTAGACATACCTACTGGACTTGACATTCTACTAACCTTATCTTTGTTAGCTTTATCTAAGATGTCTGAGAAAGCTAAGTTGGGTTTTAAGTGTTGCCAATGTGGGCAAAAGATGTCAGTGACTGATAACCATAGTTCCTGCGTCTACTGTCTTGGCCCTCTCCATCTGCAAGAGGACTGTTCAATTTGTCATTCTTTCAGTGGAAGGGTCATGACAGATAGGCGCAGGAAACTTATGGATAGGGGTCTTTTAAAACCTACCTTTCAAGAGGCTCTGGATGCATCAGACCAGGCATCCAAATCCTCGAAGGAATCGAAGACGTCGGAGCCCAGGTCATCGGCTCCGAGCTCTTCAGTTAAAGTTCGATCACCGGTTCCACAGACTTCGGGGCCGAGTGTTCAACTGTTGTCAGTTTCCGAGCCTCGAGTCTTGGAACCGGTGACGGAGCTCCCTCCCCCGACACTGTTGAGGTCGGCTCCATCTTCGATTCCTTCGATGCGCTCTTCCAGACCCCTTTCCGACACCGATGTAGACCGCGTGGTGCAGAAGTTAATGGAGAATACGGCCTTATCCAAACTCATCTCGGTCTCCTCTCAGTTGGTGTCGAGACTCGAAGGCCTTCCCTTATCTCCATCTGTTCCTCCTCCGAGACCTGTCCAGTCTTCGGAGCCGGAAGAGGCTGATCTGCTAATTGTGGAGCCCTCGGTGCCAGAACCGTCATTCTCTCGGTCGGCTCCATTCACCTCGACTCCGTCGGATCCGGTACCGGAGTCTCGGAGCCGAAGATCCATCCTTGGTTCTGGGACCGAGAGTCGGACCGATGTTTCGATTCCGACTCTCCCTCTCGGGGCCTCGGCTCGGATCGACTCGGCTCCGTCCTCGGGGTCGATGCCTTCGGTGCCTGTCTCGGGGATTCTTCCCATTTCCTCGGAACCGGGAGATACCTCGACTCGGGACCCGGGGGCCTTTGACCTCATGAGGAAGGTGTTGTCTACCCAGACAACCACATCAGCAGAAACAGTTTCTCCTCCCCATAAAGGACCGTTATCCTCTTCTGCACCCACGGCTACATCTAAGCGTCGAGCACCTGTGTCTCAGCCACCCCTGGAGGGTGCCCCCTCTTCCTCGGAGGCTTCTTCGGATGCTCCCCCCGAAGAAGTCCCTAGGAAACGACTGTGTAAGAGGAGACACTTAGATTCTCCACAAGAATCATTGACATCGGACACTGACTTGGATGAGTCAGAAGGGTCCCCAAAGTCACCCTCAGAGGATGTCTCTTTTTCTGACATCCTGGAGATCCTAAAGCAGAGAGGTGATTGGCAATCCCTCCCCCCTTCTGAGGATGAGTCAGTCTTGCTGAAGGCATTCGGTGCTCGCCCTTCCTCCTCCTGGGTCACTCCGCCCTTCGATGAATTGATGGAGCTGATTGCTCGAAGGGCATGGGAGATGCCTGACACGGTGGAGCCAGTCCCTAGAAAGCCTAACAAGTATATTACTGCCCCTCAGGATAAGGCTTATCTAACGAAGGGAGTGCCAGTGGACGCTATGGTGGTGGCAGCGGCCATGAAAAAGGAGATGTCGGAATCTTCCTCATCTGTCCATCCGCCTAACAAAGATTCTAGGTCTATGGACAGGTACGGGAAGCGCATTTTTAGTTCAGCGGCTTTTTCTATGCGATCCCTGAACTATTTGACCCACTTCCACACGGCTACAGAGGGATCTAATCAAAGAGTTGGGAGATACCCTCCAGGGTACTACAGATGCTGCGGTTTCAGAAAAAGTTACAGCACATCTCAATACCCTTACATCCATTGTAAACTCGTCCATGAGGCTGATCTCATACGCAGCCGAAGGATCGAGTAGGGCAGCAGCTTCAGCGATTGCTCTTCGTAGACAATCCTGGATGCGCTTATGTTCATTTGCGGACGCCTTCAAGTCTTCCTTTACTAACACCCCATTTGATGGGGCCACTCTCTTTGGCCCCAAAGTAAAGGAGACCCTTACCCGGTGTGAGCAGGAGGGAAAGACTCTGTCTGCTGTCGGAGTCCGTTTTTCCACCCCATCCAGACCGTACCCCAAAGGGCAACGTGGTGGAAAAATGTGGTTTCGAAAACCCCAAGGATCTTTCCCAGGCACACAGGGTGATGCCCCCTCTAGAGGCAGAGGAGGGGGCAGAGGTGGAAGACGCCACCCTGGCGGCAGAGGGGGTCCGCAAAACCATGGTGACAGGGATATCCCCCCTGGAAAACCTTTCCAGCACTCCTGAGAGGAGGCCCGACTGTCCTGCTCTGGAGGCAGTCGGGGGTCGCTTAGCTTTATACCCTCAGGCCTGGCAAAATCTTACATCAGACAACTGGGTAAAAAGCGTTGTTACCAGAGGCTACAGAATACCCTTCCTATTGCCCCCCATTCAGAAGAGAAGACTCCCAGATGTGCCGCCCCATCTGCGAGACCCGGCAGCTATAGAAATTTCAAAGCTGCTAGAGAAAAGAGTCATCCAACCAGTCCCAGCGGACCAAAGAGGATTCGGAACTTACTCAAGGTTCTTTTTAGTTCCAAAGAAGACAGGGGACTGGAGGCCGATTCTGGACCTAAGCAACCTCAATACCTTCGTCAAGAAAGAAAAGTTCCGAATGGTCACGCTTCAATCGATCCTTCCATTTTTACAGAAGGACGACTGGATGTGCTCAATAGATCTGAAGGACGCATACTACCACATCAAAATGGCCAGGGCATCCAGGGATCACTTGCGCTTCCGGCTGGGAGCCAGCCACTTTCAGTTTCGAGCCCTGCCCTTTGGTCTGACCTCAGCCCCCAGGGTTTTCACCAAATGCATGGCAGTGGTGGCGTCTCACCTGAGACGCCTGGGATTCCAGGTGTTTCTGTATCTGGACGACTGGCTCCTTTCTGCCACCACCCAGCGTCAACTGATTCAGGCCAGGGATTACACACTACAGCTTTGTGTTCACCTCGGAATTTCCGTAAATTTCGAAAAATCTTCACTACAGCCATCACAGCATATCTCATTCATAGGAGCAGAATTGGATACGCATCATTTAATTCTAAAGCTTCCTCCAGAAAGGATAGCCTCACTACAAAGCCACATATCTCTTCTTCTGTCATCCAGAAAATCCCCAGCAAAACTGGTTCTGAAGGTTTTGGGTCTCATGGCAGCTTCTCTCATTGTGATACCATTGGGAAGACTGCACATGAGAGTTCTACAATGGCTACTGTTTGCACAATGGTCGTTCCAACAACTACCTCTGACACACGAAATTCTGATCACAAACACATGCAAATCACACCTAGCCTGGTGGCTTCAAACTTGCAACCTGTCCAGCGGAAGACCATTTGTGCTACCCACGCCGACAGCTACGGTGACCACGGACGCTTCCCTGATAGGGTGGGGGGGCATCTTTCAGGGACAGACAGTCCAAGGCGAATGGACCGATTTAGACTACAATCTGCACATCAATGTTCTAGAGTTGAGGGCAGTGTTTCTAGCGCTGCAACACTTTGCTCCCCTTCTTCCTCTAGGGACTATTGCAGTTCAGACGGACAACATGTCCGTAGTCTGGTACATAATAAAACAAGGGGGAACCAAGTCTTATCAGCTATGCAGATAGGCCATGAGAATCTGGCAATGGGCGGAGTCCACGGGTCGCTTTCTGATCGCAACGCATATCCCGGGGTCATCCAACGTCATAGCCGACAGGCTGAGCAGAGCAATCCTGTTGCCTCACGAGTGGTCCCTCAAACAGTCAGTTGCGAAGAAAATTTTTCGCAAGTAGGGCCAGCCTTCCTGCAATCTTTTTGCGTCTCCAATGAACGCCAAATGCAGGAGCTACTTTGCCCTATTACCCCCTCCAGGGGAAGTCCCCAGGGACGCGCTGGTTCACGATTGGCCCCCGGGTCTCCTGTACGCTTTTCCTCCCTTTCCCCTGATTGCAAAGTTTCTGCAGAAAGCCAACAACCTGCAAAGGACGATTATCCTCATTGCCCCATTCTGGCCTCATCAAATTTGGTTTCCCTTTCTTCTGGCACATCACATTTGGGGACCCTGGATCCTGGACCCGGAACCAGATCTACTGACCCACTCATCAGGGGCTCCCCACCCCTCGCTCTTGTCACTCCATCTAGCAGCTTGGCTGCTCCGCTTCCCTACTTAGCCAGGTCTGATCTTCTCTCACCTGCAGTTCAGAATATACTAGTGGCTTCTCATAAAGCTTCCACTACAAAGACCTACACTAGTAAATGGAAGCGTTTTGTGTTCTGGGCAAATACACAGCATTTGGACCCTGTTATAGCTCCTTTAAACAAGATCTTGGAGTTTTTAACAGAATTGTTCCACCAAGGAGCTTCTCCAGCCACTTTAAGAGTGCAATTGGCTGCCATTTCCAACTTTCATGTGGAAGAATGTGGGGCACCTATTATGGCTCACAGACTTTGTAAGGCCTTTTAAAAGGATCTTTCCATATTAGACCACCAGTTAGAACTCCTACATCTCCTTGGAATCTAAATCTTTTATTATCTAAATTGATGTTACCTCCATTTGAGCCAGCCTCCTCTTGTCCATTGAAGTATTTGTCGTGGAAGACCCTCTTTGGTAGCCATTACATCCGCTAGGCGAGTGTCTGAGCTTCAGGCTCTTTCCATTAAGCACCCTTATCTGATCTTTCACTCTGACAGAGTATCTCTTCGCACTAATCCATCCTTTCTCCCCAAAGTTTGCTCTATTAATAACATTAATCAATCCATTGAACTGCCTACCTTTTTCAAAAATCACTCCAATAAGTTGGAGTATATGTTACACAAGTTGGATGTTCATAGACAACTTAGATTTTACTTGGATAGAACAAAGGATCACAGGAAATCTGATCAACTTTTTGTAGCTTTTGCTGATAGCAGGAAAGGTGTAGCAGTTACTAAACGAACCCTTTCCAAATGGCTAACTGATTGCATTATATTCGTTTATGATTCTTCAGAACAAACTTTACCTGTCAAACCCAAGGGGCACTCTACAAGATCAGTTTCTACAACCCTGGCTCATGCAGCTCACTTACCATTAGACACTATTTGTGCAGCTGCCACTTGGTCTAAACCACATACATTAATTTCTCATTACAAGGTAGACAGGGTTTCTAGGGACAGGGCAACCTTTGGTTCCACTGTGCTCAAGAACGTTCTCCCGTGAGTTCCTCAGGAACATGGAGCTAGGGACGCTACCCAGGTGTAAGAACAAACGGCGAGATCGAACACTCTCACATTTAGAAGTTATGTCCTTACCATAACGTTCCATGTGGAGTGTTCATCTCGCCTTTGTTCTTACATTCCCACCCTCCCACCCTCAGGAAGAACGTACAGTTTGCTGCCTGGTTTGGTTATTCTGCTTCTGCATTTTGCAGTTGTTGTGTATATGCATATATATATATATATATATATATATATATATATATATATATATATATATATATATATATATATATATATATATATATGTATAAGTGTTCTTGCAGTTATGTTGTTTTGGCATGAATGTGTTTCTCTCTCTGACTTCTGGTTTGCTTGCAAACTAGATCTGAGGTAAAGGCAGAGGGAGATTGTGGGAGTTAGGTTGGTCTCGAGCTTCTTCTCGATGCAGAGCTTGCAAAGCGGCCGACACAGAGCCGAGGATCGGCTCTGAACCCAGGTGTAAGAACAAAGGCGAGATGAACACTCCACATGGAACGTTATGGTAAGGACATAACTTCTAATTACAACAGTTGTATGGGATCACTGATGTGTTGGGCGTAGTAGACTCTGGCACTGACAGTCGTGCATCTGTCCTATGACCCCACTGTTTGGCATTTCCCTTGCATACTGCAATGGATTTTTCTGCTTTGTAGCCTACAACATATTATGGGGCAGTCAATATTGGACAGAGTACCTGTTGTCCCACATAGCTGTTAGTTCTCTGCAAGTAGCCCAGTAGCCCACTCTATTCCCTTGCATACATGCAGCAGATCCATACATATGCTACCATAGTGTAGTATCCAATACATTTGTTGTAAAGGAGAGTGACTTACTTTGTGAATGCAGCAGTTGAGATACCTGTGTTGCAGGGCTGATTCTGTTTGATGCATGCAGTACACAGCAAATACATGGTGAGGCTCAGGTTGTGTTTTGTGGCTGGTATCTTTTTTACTGTGTATGTGAGTCAGAGTAAGGTGTCAGTCCCTGGGATCTTAGGTTATCAGTACATGAGCTATGCATTGCTCTTTGCCAAGTCCAGGGCATACTGGGCATGCCTACATCTGCCTACAGAGACAGTCTTAGGGGGTTCCTGCTCCGATTCCCCCTGTGGGTGTGGCTGTGGGAACCTTGTCAGTGGTGGGGCGCTGTGTGTCCCTTCCCTGTGTTGACCCTGCCACAGCTGTTTCTGCAGGATCATATTGTGTAGCATGGCACAAACTATAAACATCTGTGTGCATGTGGCTGGAGAGTACTGCAGGGCTCCAACAGACATATCGAGACACCAGAAATCTGGCTTGAGCAGCCCAAATGCACACTCTGTGATATTCCTAGTTTGGGCATGTGCCTCATTATGGCATTCTTCAGTAGGTGTGTGTGTGCATTTCTGTTGGGTGCCATCATCCACGGTTCCAGTGTATAGCCGGCATCTCCCAGTAGATAGCTGCATGGGATGGCACCCCTGGCAAACATCTGGTGCAGCTGTGATGCATGCCAGATATGGGAGTCATGATAACTGCCTGGGCTGCCAGCACACACATTCATGATAATGCCCTGGGCGTTGCACATGACCTGGCAGTTGATGGAGAGATATCCCTTGTGGTTGACATAGACTCTACCTTCCTCACTGGGCGGTGCTTTAATGTGGACATGAGTGCAGTCTATGGCACCCAGTGCCTCAGGGTAGTGTGCAACATGGTAGAAGAGATGCATACTGATGGCCCTCTCCTCACGGGTGTGGGGTAAATAAATGTGCTCACTGTGGCATGTGTTTGCATGGCAGCCAGAAAATGGTGGAGTACCCTGGATGCTGAAGGCTTTGAGACCCCCATCATGTCCCCAGTTAGTCTTTGAAAAGTACCTGTAGCTAGTATTCTAAGGGCTACACATACCTTTGTTTCCACTGGGATGGGTTCCCCTCTGTTGACTCTGGGTCTGCGTTGAGGGCAGCAGACGTCGGTGAGTTCTTGTCATATGTCCCTGTCCACCCTGTAGCATTCTACAATCTCCAGCTCATGTATCTCCTGGAAGGTTACCCTGGGTCTGAACACTCTTATCCTTCTCAGTCTAGGCCTATTGTCAGCAGCAGCATCAGCACAGACCTCAACATCTAGCAAGTACAGATGTAGCAGAGCAGCAGCAGCCCCTAGCATTCTGTCAGTTAAAATTCCCAGGTCTGTACTCCAATGGTGCAGTGTATGGAGGCAAAATCAGATTGTAGGGTGTATGCATAATTTATAGTGGTCTACTGCAGATGCAGTCTGTGTGATTGGCTAACTATGATGCATTCCACCTGCCAGGTACATCATTAAGGAGTTTGAATGTCCCAGCAGGGACGTCGGGAGGCATACACACTGTACTGATTTCAGTACAACGTATTTAGAAGGAGGGTAGCATTTTAAAGTTTTTGCACTTTACTAGTGCACGACGATGATGTCAGCTCATCAGGGAAGCCAGTCGGAATGGAGCTCATTGTGCATCAGTTCAAATGCGGTTTAGGATGCAAGCGTTATGTTGGTCGAAGAGGGAGGATTAGGACTTAATTTAGAACCAAAGGGCTGGTGAGTAGTGTGTGTGTGTGTGTGTAAATGCCCCAGGTGGGATGGGTGGTGTGGTAGGGAATACCTCAGGCTTGAACCCTGTACCTTGTATGCAGGTGTTAAAGACCTGAATTCCCTACCCACCACCATTTGTAAAAAAATTGCAGATTTTTGCCTCATATTTGATCTGATGAATATCTGCATCATATCTGTGTTTTTTAAATACTGCAATGCTTGAAATTTGATGGTGCAGTGGTAGCAACGTAGCATTGATGTCTCACAGCTATAGGTTCTTGGGTTTGGTTCTTGGCTGGGGTGCCTTCTTTGTGGGGGGGTCTGTATCTTCTCCCTGTGTTTGTGTGGGTTTGCTTTTGTGTCCTCCCATGTTACAAAGACATGTCTGCATTATTTTTTCCTGGGCCTCTGCTGAGAATTGTTTTTTTTTTTTTTGTTCCAAGTCAGACTGTCCTGATTAACAAATTGACAGGCATTTAAATTTCAGATTTCAGGTTTCTGAATGTTTACTTCCTTACATATTTGATGGTGCAGTAGCAGTATTGTTGCCTCACAGCTATAGGTTTTCTGGTTTGATTCTTGGCTGGGGTGCCTTCTGTGTGGAGTCTGCATCTTATCCCTGTGTTGGTGACATAGTAAAACACCTTTTTATTCTAGCAATAAATATATACTAACACAACCTTTTTTATAGCAATTTTTTTAAGTTTATGACTATTTGAAATTTGTCCTTATTTTTGGGACTGTAATACCCTGTTATTGGCTTTGTCCAGGTTTTTGTGCTAAGGTTGACAGCTATGGCAAGAACTGAATTCACTGAATATGTTTGAGGGCTGTATTCCCTCATTACTGGGTTTGTCCAGGTGTTTTGTGCTAAGAGGTTGACAGCTATGGTGAGAACTGAATTCATTAAATGATAGCCATTTAAGTTTCAGTCTTCCTCTCTTTCACAAAGCAGGTGATTTGGCATAGTGGTATGTTGTTCTGACTATTTTGCACAGTGACCTTGGCAGTAAAATGTATGATGGTAACACAGCATTTTATTCTAGCAGCTTTCCAAGATTATACAAGCAATGTTTAATGTGTTCCTGTTTTTTGCCCTTTTGACCCACCCCAATAAATTTGGCTTTTTCCAGACTTCTTGTGCTGCGAAGTTGAGATGTAGTTGAGTATTGCGTAGATTTTACAAGGAGCTGAGAGCTGCAGGGGAAGAGAAGTTTAGTGCTGATTATGCTAAATTGGCTCACATTGCTAGTAGCACAAAATGTTGTGTACTTGCTTTTAATGCAGAAGGTTGTTGGTTCTACTCCCATAAGGGGTGAATGCTGCTGTACTGAAAGTTATAACACTAACTATGAGCCTGTTATCAGTTTGCCATCCATTTCCTATTGCAATATTACTAGCTTAATATTAATGTAATTTAGGCAATTTATTCCTCAGGGGCATCAGACACTTTATTTTTCGGTGAAGTCATGAAATATAAAGGTGATTGCTAGCAGCAACCTCTTCATTAGTTAGATTTATTTAACGTGGAATTATTTAGATGACTTTTTTACTACTTCAGAGATTGTGCATATTATTTACTGATAATGGTGGACTGTAAAAGTTTGACTAGACTTTTATGATGGAAATGTTCTGAATTGGGCAGTTTTGTTTCATTGTTTACTGGAAAAATGTTCAAAGGTGTATCAAAGAGCACATGTATGTTTCATATGCAAGGGGCCTATGATTTAAAAGCAGCCCAGAATTAATTCGTATCTGCCACGGGTAAAATGTATTTTTCTTTGAATGTGGGTTTTAATATTGTTTCAGTGAATGTGAGTTTCAAGGGCAGAGATGTTTTAATGCCAAGTTTGTTTAGCAGATGTCTTAGTGTTTGTGCTGTAAAATGCAAAATAAAACTTTCAAATGAAGTTCAAATCATCATAGAAGTAAATCAGTATGTACATTAGTGTTTATGGTAAATGGAGTGAAATAGCAAAGTAATGGATCATTGGAATGGCTGCAGGGGGAGGCTCCATTCGACCATGGTTTTGTGAGGGGGAAGGGCGGCAAACTTAGACAACCCCAGCTGAACTATACCTCCCAACTGTCCAGATTTTCAAAGAATGAATAGATTTTTTGCTTCTTATTTTTGGTTTGTTCCTCAATTTGTGGTTTTCTGGCAAATGATTTAGGAATTAAGTCACTAAATAATGATACACTAGTTTCAGACTTTATAACCTTCAGAAAAATGCATGCTAAAATAAGACCCGTTCTATCAACTGTCCCAGTTTATACAAGAGCAATTTTTAGTACTGTTTATATGTTCCCTCAATATATTTGGCCTTGTCCAGATTTATTGCATTAACAGATTGAGAGGTACATGCAAATAAATTGCTTTATAGAATTAGGCATAGCCAAACCTCAACTGTCCCTGATTTTGGCTCAAAATGTTGCTCTTCCCCTAATGATCCCTCCACAAAATAGCAATTTTGGAAGAAAACATAGAGGGTTTACTTTACTTTTATAAATAACTGTAATGATCAGAGTTATACATTACTTTTATTTCAGAAATGCATGTAGATTCTCTAATTTTGTCAGCTGCTCTAAGTTAACTGTGCTCATATTAAAATGGTGTCCCTCCTTTGACAGGTTCCCAGCTGTTTTGTCTGGCAATTTTATATTTTTGCATCACATTTTTGGTCCGTTTTTCATAAAATTGCAGTTTTCTGGCAAATTAGTGGCAAATTGTTAAAGACTGAAGTTAGAAAATAATGCAGACATTTCAGTTTCAGATTTCATACGTTTGAGAAAATTCAGACTGATGCAAGACCTACTACTATTCTATTATCTTTCTAAGTTTATAAGAGCAATATTTTAAAAATGTCCTTATTTTTGGGCCTTTGCCTCAGTTTTATTTATGAGTTTGTTGCTGTAAGAGGTTGAGAGGTTTTGTGTGTGTGTGTGTGTGTGTGTGTGTGTGTGTGTGTGTGTGTGTGGTAGGTAGCATACCTCTCAACTGTCCACATTTTGCAGAATGTCCAGATTTTTGCCCCATATTTTTTGTCTGTTCCTCATAAATTTTGTGATTTTCTAGAAAATCATTGAAGGCTGAAGTTGCTAAATAATGACAGACATTTGAGCTTCAGACTTCATGTCCTTTAGAAAAATTCATACTAGCACAAATCCTGTTATTCTAGCAACTTTCTAAGTTCACGAGAACATTATTTAATATCTGTCCCTGTTTATTTTAGGCTTTGTCCATATTTCTTGCACTAAGAGGTAGGTAGGTGTGTGTGTGTGAATGAAACATCCTAGTTAGTGGTAGCAGGTGGTTAGTAATTTACTCAAGCTCAAAACCTGTACCTTAGTTACAGAAAACAAAAGCATAAAGTCTCTACCCCAACTACCATGCTGCATTTTTCAAAGAACTGACATTTCAGGTTAATTTTCAATTCAAAGAACCGAGTTTGAGTGAATTTATATTATATTACTGAAGAGGCATTACAGCGAATGCCTCTTCATCGACACTAAAAGAGTAAACCGTGAATTACGAGAATGGCCGTAGCTTGGCTGGGGAGGGGGGTAGCAGTTTGAGAGCTGTCAGTACAAATTTGAAAATCCTAGCTACACCCCTGTGTCCCCGTGTAAGTGGAACAGGGGTTATCAGTAATTTATACATGACTGGCTTTCACTGGCAATTTCCTTTTTTATTTATTTATTTTTTTAACTGTCTTTCCTGCTAAGTACTGCAGTGCAGCTCGCAAACTCGCACTGCTGGTATAAACAATGCTCAGCAGTCAATAGACACACCCTCATGAACAGGCACTTTCAGTAGAGCTCAAACCAGCTAAAACATGTGCCCCACAGCTAAACAAAGCTTAGCAGCACTGGACACACTCCCCTGCTTAGCTGAGATGCGTGCCACACAAACGGGTGCCACTGAGCTCCATTCAGCTTAAACATACAGTGACACACACCCTTCTGATGTCAGCTAGCTCTTTTCTGGACACCAACATGGTTCTGGGGCTACACAGATTTTATCTGTGGGCACAGTAGCCCATGTTTGCTATTCAGTAACCCCAGCTCATTTGCATACAGATCCATGCACACAACCCGGATATTACACTATTCCAGGGCCTGCCTCCTTAGCAACCACTGAAATCTACCATTGTACATACTCCATGCAGGGCCCTATAATGCATTATTCTCACATATTTCTTAATATTTTTTTTTTGCATTACGGCATATTTGGGCACTGCATTGTGCTGCACAAATGTAATATGGGTGTTAAAAATTATATTACATTATTTTGCATTATTTTTGGACATACAGGGCATAGTTTTGCACATTTCTGTGCCTACTATGCAATTTTGACTTTCTAAATGGGCGTTTACAGCCCCTGTTCAATGTTTACTTTATTGTACACAGAAATTTTCAGTGTACACTTTGGACACCAACACAGGGTCTGCAGGACTACCTATCTGCTTGATGGATCATTCCACCACCCTCATTTGCATGCGATTCTCCTGCTTATGAGGTGATTTGTATGCCAGGGACATTTCCTCGTCCGCATGCTCCTGCACTCCTGTCTGCTCTGTTTACTGGATTGTACAGCTGCTTACTTCTGTATAACCTCCGTGCTATTATGCCTATATGGAAAATCATTCCATGTAGGCTTTATTGAATTCCCCCCATGTCTAATTAACAAAAATGCTCTAACAGTATAAGTAAAGGCTGTATAGTTTTCAAGATATTAAAATGTGTTTGTGAAAAGTTTAGAAAAATATAATTTGGGATTTGTGTGCATTATAATGTATTAAAGTAATTATTGAAAACACTATGAATGCACTTCATATTGATAACATTGATATTTGTACAATTTTAATAGATTTTATTGTTCATAAAATATTTAAATTTATTTACCTTATGTGTTTTAATTTTATTTTTTAGAAAATGGTCTGGAATTCAAGATGTGTATAAGCTGCCAGAAGTGTGGAATTCCACACCATATAGGCGTTGATGAGTTATATATTAAGGCATTTATTAATAGCTCCCCTCAAATGTTTGGCTAGGCAAATCCCAGAGGCTAATGGCAGGTTTTATTTTGTAAACAAAAGGAGTTGCGGGATTTCCTAATAAAAACAAACTTCCTATGACATATAATTTTCAATCCCTGCATGTGACGGATCCACACAGTCTACCAGTTTTTGCTTTGTCTCGAGCCACATATCACTGTGTATGTTTAATTATTGCTAGATTGATTATTGCTAGATCTTATATGCCACAACCTCACTATATGCTGCTAATATTGTAACAATACAATATGCTTAAGAGCAGGCCTTGTTCACTGATTACTGGTATTACTGAACTTTTGTTAACCTATAAGTTGTTTATCAGCTTAAAAGATGTTTACCAGAATGTGGGGATTTCAAAGAGGAACTATATCACAAGTTTGTGAGCTAACTGTTCTTTGAAAAAGAGAAGTAAGGCACAAGACCAGACATTACGAGACTTGTTTACGACTTAGGAAATGATCTGTAATTTTCTAAAATATTCTATCAACTCATGATGAGCTTGTAATGTCATATTTTCTACAATATTCCATCAACTCATGATGAACTTGTGACCCTGTTGTTTGTTCAAGACTATAAAAGATCAAAGGATAAAATAAAAATCATCATCATCCGTATTTGATCACAGCACCAGCCTAAACTGAGCTTAGAGACATTTTGCCAGTGTCGGCCTTGCCTTGACTGAACAGATAGCTGCACTGGATAGGATTGATGTCTCCCTATCAGTGGCAAAGATGATTTTGTTTATGCATATGCTTGTAAGTACATGATCTGTTAGTTTTTCTGTTTATTTAGTATTAATTTTACTGTTTATTTAGAAAGATTTGGCTTAATAAATTGTTAAGTTTGAGCCTTGGTGTCTTGTGTCATTTCTAATCCTGTATTAACCTCAGATTTTAAAGTAACGGACTAGTTCACTGCAATACTGCCTCTATGAATAAGACTTGAGGTTGAACTTATGAACAGCATCTCTTGTATGGGCATATTGGTTTAAAAAATATTTATCAACCCACTTAAGTTGGTTGTGGTTACACATCAAGCCATCAAAGTTTTGAGAAAGGCTTGCAACTTCCCATGTCAGGGTAAATGAGAACTCCAATAAGGGAGCACCCAACAATGAAAAAAAGGGCAAGGTAGTGTGATGGGATGTGAGGACTGATAAAGGCATTATAACAATACATTAGTTAACACAAGGAGTAGATGAGAAGTTAACCTTTGCTTCCTGTGAAAACTCAAGAGAGATAGAGAAAAAGAAAGACTGAGATGGAGCTCGACATATAACTTGGAGGCCAGGGAAATCTGGAAATATTTTGAGTGATGGAATGCAATCCTCTCTTCTTGGATAAGAGCAATTATTCTGTCAGATTTCCATCATTTAGACTACTTATTTTCAAAAGAAAAACAAAGAGAATAATTATGTCTCTTTATTCAGGTCGTTAGTCGGGGTCTCACTAGGCATGAATCATCCATTTTGTTTCAGATTAGAGCACCTTGCGTCCACCTTTTCAGTTGATCAATTGAATGTATTAAGAACTCTACTCTTATACTTGTCTGAGTACCACTTAAAGTTATTGCTTGGAGGATATTGGATTTGACAAGTGGGTTGGTTTTGTTGATAGGGAAGTTTGATGGGGCTGTGGTCTAGACAATCAAGGGATGCTTGAAGGATGCTGATCTGAAGGGGTAAGTCAGACATATGCCAAGGAGTTTTTTTGTAATGTATATTCATCTGAAGTAGTTTTCATTATGGTGACCGATTTGTATAGTAGACCAATAACAGTAGTTGCTTTTCAGTGAGAACACGGGATTGTCTATGTTGTCAATCACAAACATTAAACACATTAGTATTTAATATGAATGTATGGGTAATCCAGGTGGCTATAACTGTAAGATTGTTAACTTCCTGGTTATCTTTATAATGTTTGTGTTTTTGTGTGCCTTTCTTAGTTTTGGAAAAAAAAATCCTTGGCGCATGTCTGACTTACCCCTTCAGATAAGCATCCTTCAAGCAAATTTTGGTTGAAAGTGTTTGTAGAGAAGATCAATGTATGTCAATAAGGCACCATACTAACAGCTGTGGAGGGTTTCTTGATATGCTATACCTACTTAATCAGCCAGTTACCAGTGTGCATTGCATATGCATGCATAGCTGAATTAGTGTCCTTGGTGTCCACCAAAAACAATTATTCTTTTGCTGAAATTTCTTTCTCCTGTCTTCTACACAAATGTCATTTGGCAAAAATGCTGCTCTGACCTATCCACCGCGCTGACTCTTAAGAAATTGAGTTTGCTAATTCAGCCTGTGTTGCTCACATCATAATCAGTGTGTCATACCCTATGTGCCACAGAGCTGAATGATGGCTGTCATTTTATCATATGTAAGTTTGCTAGTTTACTTTGTTTAGTGGACTGTATTAAAGGCATATGAATCGATTTTGTATTACTGTATCAGCATTCTGTTACAATATGGAGCCATCTCTAAGGCGTCTGTGACTCAGCTAAAATAAACATATGCTTGCCTTACAAGCAGCTAGTTTTATTACTATTTAATTAATGCTTTTATTTCCTTTGCTAATTCATATAACTTGTTAATTAAAAACACTCATTTTATTTGATATTTTTGTATGCAGACTTCTTAGTATTAAGTATTTTAGAATTGTTAAATGAATAAACAAAGATATAATATGTTACTGCTTATTAAGTGATATACTGTTCACAAGATGCATCATTATAAAACATCCGATACTTAATTTCAATATACTAAAGTACACCACAATACCATTATATAATATATAGTATTATATTCTAAGACGTAACGTACGAATACAATGAATAAATGACATTGGACAAGGAAGTGTAGAAAAGGAGAAACCATTTATATGAAAAGGACAGTATCAGTTAATAACATGATTATTTTGAGGCTTTTCCCAAAAGTCATTGGTGTTTCATAGCTAGGATCTGGCATGCCTAAATAATTCCTGTCCTCAAATTATGCCACGTATTATCTAACAAGTGTAAGCAGCTTAATTCTGAGTTTCCAGACACACGGCTATATTAAGAGTGGGGTGTCTGTCTGCTTCATCTGCTCAGGTGCAGAATACTTACAAAAATGCTTATGCATTTACATGGGTAGCTGGGTTTCTTTTCTTGGCCTGAATGCTTCACTTTTTACTTATTAAAAGTAAAAAATAAGTGGAAATTTAGAGGCCATGTAGCTGGAACACTTGTATGCCATTTAGGGGCCATTGTTTTGATTTTTTGTTTTAGAATCTTTGGCCCCCAGTATTTATCTGTCATCAGCCTATTCATTCCCCATCATCAGTGTGAGGGCTGATCAGGAAGGATCATTATTCAGACAGCCATTAGGGGTGGGTTCAGGTTTTCTGCTTGTTTTCCCCCAACCCTAAATACATGCACACAGCAAAGCATAGAGGAAGGGCATGGATTGGAATGACAGCAGAGATCATATCCTCACTTCCACAAGGATTGTACCCTCCAAGCATCTCTTCCTCATCCCACCCAAGCATGAGTGGTGAGGATCATAGTCTCCACCAGGAAGTTAGTAGCAGCCAGTGTGTCCCACATGCATGAAAACATCACCTTCTCTCCATGGGAGGTGAGCAGGCTATGCCCCTTCACTCCTCCCCCTCCTTGACTATAAGGGGTCATTTGTATATTGGAAGTTTAAGGTATTATAGTGAAGGCTTAGGTTTACTTAGAGTCTTCTTGGTGTTTCTGTCTAATGTGTTGTTCCTGTGTGACTATTTTTTACTTGTTGATGTGTTCTTTAGGAAATTTTACAGTTATGCTAATCTCACAGATATAATACTTTTTAAAAGCTGATTGTTTGTACAAAATAGGCAAGTTATCTACTTGTGGTGTACTGAAATGCCTATTTAAAGCATGTTGCATTGTCAGCTGGTGGGGCTTGTTTTAGGGGGTTTGAGTACCTCTATAAGAACTTGTAAAAAGTTAGTGGGCATTCAGAAGACATAAAGAAAAATAGCTTTGCAGTTAGTGCAGAAAATTAGGCAATTAGTTGTTATAGAGCTACTTCTTGTAATTCAGGGTTTGACTATTCCAGTTTTCATTTGACTGTTTTGTGTCTTTGAGTAAAGTCACTTAACTTGACCATAAACTGGGGCAATAGGGAAAAAAGGATGGCTCCTAAATGGTCTCCTTGACTACATGCCTGGTAACACTTATGAACCTTGGTGTGAAATACTTGCACCCAATATTTGTCTCAGTGCAAGTGAAATACTTTAGTACTTGAGTAAATGTTTGTTTCAAATGCAAGTGCTAATACCGATTAAAATGGCTACATTTGACATGGTTACACAGTATCACATTACACTGATTTGCCACAAAATGTTTCTTTAGTAATATGACACAGGCACACTACAAAGCATCATCAATGGAAAGTAAATGATACAAAAATCTCATTTTGAAGTTAGTTTTTAATGTGCCAGAAGTAATGTACTTTGAGTGCCTTGCATATAGTCACACATACCATAAGATAATAGATATTCTTATCTAGACTCACCAAAAGGAACCTTGGAGCCTGTGAAAGCAAAAAATACAGAGGCTTAGAAACAGAAATGATGAGAGATATAGAACAATTATGAGCTAAGGCCTAATGGAAGGCAACAACTTTAATGCAAAATTTCCAAGACATGTGGTTCATAGTCAACTTAATTACTAAATCTAATTACGTAAATGTGTGATTCTAGCATACCTCTCAACCATAGTACATAAAATCTGGGCAAAACCAAACATAATGGGGGGGGAGGTTCAAAAATAAAGACAAATTTTAATTACTGTTCTTATAAACTTAAAAGTTGATATAATAACATGTTTTGCATTAGCGTACATTTTATTAATGATGTAAAGTGTGAAACTCAAATAACTGTCATTATTTAGTGACTTTAATCCTTGATTTACCAGAAAACCACAAGTTTTATGAAGAACAGACCAAAAATGCTAGGCAAAAATCTGGACATTCTGTGAAAATCTAGACAGTTTTTAGATATGCGTTCCAGACATCTTTAGGCAGAATTTGACAAAATGAAAGACTGAATGCATACCAACTCTGGATCAGGTTTCTCATCCATGTGAAGCAGAGTTCTTCCCTAAACCTATTTAAGTTCAACTTGGACCAATGGATGGATAATTGGAAATTCAACCCCTGGTCTGGCATATATGTCTCTGATGGACAGAGGCAGTAAGTAAATCACCCCCCTATGTAAAAAAAAAAAAAATCTGGGTTACATTTGGGTTGCAAGGCTAAGTTATAATGGCCCTAGTGGCCATTAGGCTAGTATACACCTATGAGCTATAGGTTTCCACCAAAACAGACATTATCGAATCAAAATATGTCTGTGTGAAAGAAATATACATCATAAACATAAGAGAACAACACATAAGAAAAGAATGACTAAAATAATAAATCAATGCAATTTGGAAATAGAATCTGAACATCTAGGGTGAGATAAGATGAATTGTATTTTTATGGAAAATGTGATGGATGATTCAAAATGTCTTCTTTATAATGTAATAAGATGGAAGTAATGACTACAATCTATTCTGTTTTTGAAATTCTGGAGATATTTTTGTGAAGCATTTATTTATGTGTTGTTATGCATTTTGGAAGTTTACCAGGGTAGTGAACTGATCTAGAAAGACCACTTGTAGAAACAACCAGGATAAATAACTTTCACATGAAGAATATAACAGTCATGATAAATAGAAAAATGAAAAAAAAAAATGAAGGCCAGATTCCATAACAATTTATACTTGGGGTAGTAGCACTAAACCTGCCTGATGCCATATCAGATTTCCATAATTCCTGAAACCACAAGGGCTAATAAGGGATCACTGATGGATGTGTACCAATCCTTTGAAATTTTACATTAGCATTAAACACCAGTATAAACTTCTAAAATAACAACATTGGCTAATGCACTCACATGCTAGAGCTCCACCTATTTGCTGGCAGTAGAACTGCAGTTATTACATGATAACTGCAGTAACAGTGATGGCATAGATATGGAGCTGTTCTGTGGCGGAACAGATGTTTGGCTACCCTGAGCAATAGGAACAAACATGCATGTTTGTCTTCCTTTGAAATGCTTCTTTTACAGGTAAGGGATGACTGAATTCTATGTTTTAACAACACATAGACTATGATAAGGGTGTGGAGCACCACAAAACGTCACCAATTGGGTGCCAGCCAAGAGACCATATGCATGACAGCGTATTAACTTACTGCTTGTAATTTCTTTTGTTTTGTTTTGAGCTTCTTGATAATTACTACTAAATTTACTGCTCAATATGTTACTTTCTTTGATTGCTACTGTTG
>NC_056745.1:1537905375-1537937875 GCF_019279795.1 Protopterus annectens | reverse complement strand
TTTTTGAGACGGTCTGCATAAGGCATCTGTTTGAGGCCGGTAATCCTCTTTGTGAGGTATTTCTGTGGCCTTTCCAGTTGTTGTAGATGTCTTGTGAGGTACATACCAAAAGGGGCATTGTACTCTATAATGGGTCTAATGAGCAATGAGTAGAGGGGGGCAATGACCTCTTTTTTTCTGGATGAGAAATCTTTTGTGATGAGGTGTGCCATGTAGAAGGATTTCCTGACTACTGTGGTGATGTGATTATCAAAGGATAGACTACTGTCCACCTGTGTCCGAAGGTCTCTTATCATGCTTTCAGTGTTAAGTAGACTACTGCCTATGTGGTAGTTCATGGGTACAGAGTTTTTACCAAAGGGGATAACAATGCACTTTTTGGCATAAAGCTTGAGGCCATGGCTTTGACACCAGGCATCTGTCTCAGTGATGCCCTTTTATAGGATGTCCACATCATTACGAGTTTAGATTATGGCTCCTAGTTTGCAGTCATTTGCGAACTTCATTAGCCAAAGACCTTCTGTGTTAGCCTGCACTTCAAAGAAGTAGATACCAAACAGGAGAAGACCCAGGACTGAACCCTGTGGTACTCCACTTGTTACTGGTCTGAAGTCGGATTTGGAGTCTGCTACTTTCATAGTGTCGGTTCTGTCAATGAGCCAGTTGGCAACCCATCTTGTGACATAGGTATTTATGCCTAGTTTAGTGAGTTTATCTATAATTCCAGAGTGGGGGATGGTGTGAAAAGCCCTGGCAAGATCTAGATAGGCTGTGTGAACCACCTTATCCTTGTCTACGGCTTTGGTGACTGCTTCAAAGAAGTCTATCAGGTTTTGGAGACATGATCTGCCTTTTACAAACCTGAACTGGGTGGGGTCCAGAGTTTGGAGATTACCAATGTCTTTGTTGTCTTATCATCCACTATCATCTCTGATAATTTGCTCTGAGAAGTGACTTCAATGGTTGTATTATCAAGAGGGAGAACTTCATAGGTTCATAGGTTCATAGGTTGGTACTAGGCTATCAGCCCTAGGGCCTATACACGCCTAGCCATAACAATTCCCTGGCTATTTCTTCTTACATTATTTACTTTCCTGGACCCCTGTCTATAATCTATAAATTTTATTTTTCCATGAGAGAAGGATTTGGGGAAGAAAGTAGTAGTTTGGACTTTTTTTGGGTTGAGCATGAGATGTGGGTTACGAAGCTATGTTTCAGTTTCTGCTAAAGCTTCCTTAGTAATTTTTTGCAGGTGTATCATGCTGTCAGATATGCAAATGAGAGTTGAATCCTCTGCATATTGTATTAGGGTGGCCTGTTGTGTGGATGATTTGAGGGTGTTGATGAAAATGTTAAAGAGGAGGGGACCACAATTGAGCCTTGTGGAACACTGGTGGTAACTGACAGGTAAGAAGAGAGCATGAAATGTCATTTTACTGACTGTTACTCATTGGTCAGGTAGATTCTGAACCACAGAAGGAGGGTGGCTGAGAGAGACCTAGTGAATGCAGGGACATCTGAAGTAGAAGCTTGCTGTGACAAACTGTATTGAAGGCTTTAGAAAAGTCTATATATAAGGAAGAGAGTCGTTTGCCATTATCTCTGGCTTTATTGACAGTATCTATATAAGTTAAGAAGGCAGTGCTAGTACTATAAGGACAGAAGCCATGCTGTATAGGGGATATGAGTTCTTCCTGCAGGAGATAGTCTAGCAATTGTTTTTGAAAACATTTTACAAGTATTTTGGTGAGGGGAGAGAAGATCACTGTAGGTCTAAAGTTATTAATGTCTGTTGAATTTCCTTCTTTGCCCAGAGGGATAATGTTTGATTTTCTCCAGAGGGAGGTAACATGGGATTCCTGGATTTACCTATTTATAAGGATTGAGACAGGATAGGCAATGCTACTGGCTGCTATTTTAGGTACTTGCTTGGAAGGTTATCAACTGAAGATCACGGTTTAAATTTGTTTAAGAGTAGTTTTATATAGGATGTGGGTATATGTGGCTGTTGGGCAAGGGTGAGGTTAGATGTTGAGGAGTCCTTGGTTAGAGATGTTATACTAGCTATAAAATAAGAGCTGAACTGTATTACAGGTTTGAGTGGTGAGATACTGGGAGAGGGGTTTGAGTTGAATTTTTGGCCAAGACGTAAGATTTCTTTAATGGCTGTCCAGATTTTTAGGGTTGTGTTTAGTATTATTCTGAAAGTTATTATAGTACAGTTTTTTGTCTTCATTTATTTGTTTTTTAGTACATTTGCAAAGCATTCTAAAGCAGATATTGAGGTGTTTTATAGTTTTGCCATTCTTTCTATGCTTTTTCTCTAGCCTGCATTAGCATTCCACTCTTTTTAGATAGTCAAATTGCATTGTTTGCTTTCAGTTTCTTCCTTAGAGGAAGTGCAAGGCTATTTTGGATATTTATAAAAACTGTATTGAATTCATTTACAGCATTATCGAATGGAAAGATTTTAGGAAGTTCCAGTGTATTGTATTTTCTATAATGTGTTTTCTGATGTTGTATTGTTTGTAATTTGTTTTTTTTTTTCAAAGGAGCTTTTCTCCCTGGGCCTCAGCTGAAAAAGGACCTCTGGCCCAGTTGGACATCCTTGTCAAACAAATCTAAAATAAATAAATAAATAAACAATGAATATTTCTGGTTAAACTTGGAAAGGCTGCGTGTTGTTTTGTAAATATGCCATTTAACTGGGTGTTTGTTCTGTCTGGTCATATAGATTGGGAGACTATCACTGAGACAGTCTGACATTTTATCTGTGAAGTATTTACTATGGTCTGATACTAGGACTTAGTCTAATAGGGAATTTAATGTCTTGCTATAATGTGTAGGGCTATTAATTAGTTGTGATAAACCATATAAGTTCATGCTAGATGTAGAGGAGTTAAGAGTTTATGTCCAACCAAATGACATTCTCATCACCTAGTAGTATTTTTTCTTGTGGAAATATTATGGATATCCAATGTAAGATATCTTCCAGTATAGCTGCATTCTCCAGGAGGGATGTAATATATATTTGTTTATAACTGCTTATTTTTGAGGAAAGCAATTCAAAGCTCTGCTGAACTGAATGTTGGCACTGGTTTGCTGTAAATTGAAATGTGGTAGGTGCTGGGAAATATTAAAGCAGTTTTACCACCTTTCCTCTTTATACAGTCATTATGGATGATATTATAGCTAAGCAGTATAACTTCAGAGTTGTTTATGCTGGGTTGAAACAAAGGTTCATTTACAGCAAGAATGTCAGTCTTATGTTTGGTAATCTAGGCATGTAGTTCAACAGTTGCATTTCTTACACTTCTAATATTTATTGCAGCAAAAATCAAATCACCAGAGTTTTGGATTGGCTGTTTTTGGGTTACAGAAAATTGTGGGAGAGAATTATCTTTGTGTTCATTGTTATACATGGGGCAAGGAATAGGGTTTATATCTCCTTCTAGAAGGATTTTTGTATATTGGGGAATTATGCACACTTGCTTTTTGGAGAGGATTCTTGTACTTAACTTTGTTTTGGTTTGAGTTGAAGTGCAGTTAATCAGTCTATATTTGGAATAAAGGTGAGGGGCAACATTAAATAGGTTTGATGCAATGTATGGGGAGTGTAAACAGAAAGCATGGATAGGTGGTTGGGACAGAGTTTGAGAGAAGTTGAGACATTATTGAGTCATGACAGGATGAAAGATGGCACAGTAGGAGGAGAAGAATAGAGGATAGGCTGAAGACTAGCATAATTATGTGCAGGAATCTACATTTTATAGATGTCAGGCAGTGGGTAAGCAGCAACAAAATAGGAAACAAGAAGTTGCAGTGCAGTAGAAGATTCTGTGATGGTGGATTCTGAAAGCTGGCAGACGATAGGCAAGGAGAGTAGTATTTTCGATAAAAGTCAAGGGTTAAGTTGTCCAGTTATCTTCTCTGGAATGTAAGGAACAGAAGGGTATAAAAACCTAGAGTATAATATTGTAGGCAAAATAAGAAGAAATGAGGGTTTATCTGAAAAAAAAAAAGTAAAACATAGAATGTGGAATAGATAGGTAATATTAGGGAGGGTTGTGATTATGAATGGATATAGTTCAAAAAGTATGGGAGGGAGAAAGATAATTGGGAATGTGGCAAGAAATTAAATGGAGATGGGAAGTAGGAAACAAAAAACAGACATGTATGTACAGAAGTAGTCAGGTCATTTGAGGAGGGGTTTTGAATAAGAGTCACAAGTGAAATGTGTTATAATGTTAGAGTAAGAGTGGGTGAGGCTAAATAACTCATAAAGTATAGTGTACTGGTCAAGAAAAAAGGTAACAGTGGCCAGCTTAGTAAGAGGTCCTTAGAGTGCATGTATCATTTCACAGAGACTTTCAATTGCAAAGCAGACATGCATTCAACTGATTAAAGTTAATAGACAGCCAGGTTCTTCATGATAAATGTGCTTACATTATACAGTGAGTTTGAATAGTTTGCATGAATAGTTTTGCCAACTATTATTAACAGATATCTATGCTATATAACCTGGTGATTTGTACTTTTTTGACCTGTGAAACTTTGAACTGAGTAATATGTGATTTGTAATTGTTTGACCTGTGTAGAGCTGTCTAAAATGTATCTGGAGCTTTTCTCTCCTGGCCTATGCTGAAAAAGGACCTGTGTCCAGTCGGACTTTCCCGGTAAACAAATGGAAAATAAATAAAATGACCAAATTCTCAGTAAACCTGTAGGAGTAGGACCTTGTGGCAGAGATCTTGCAGTATTGAGGTCAGATGTAGTGACTCTGTGTTGTTATACAATGACAAAATTCTCAGTAAACTTGTAGGAATAGGACTTTGTGTTAGAACCCCTGCAGTATCAAGGTCAGATATAGTGACCACAGGCTCTGCTCTATGATAGAAAATAGTGATGTACAACTGACATTTTTCTGTATTGTCTTTATAAATAATTAAAATAAAATAAAATAAATTAAAATAAAATAAGATAAATGCATGTATATCCCGAGACTTGCTTGTAAACAAAATTAACTTTTACCAGAATAGCAGATGACAGGCCATTTATCATTTCATCCCAAGGTATGAGAATAAAAAGACAACTGACTGTTCCTGATCAGGAAAGCTTAGATATTCCTGTTTAGAAATGCTTTGTGTCATTTTTGCATTCTCCTTGTGGCTTTAGCAGGATGATATGTGTACTAAAGTGTATTTATTTCTTTTTTAATTGATCAACAATGTCAGTTCTAGAAGATGTTCCTTTGGTGTATTGCACTTACCTCTCACTGCATTTCTTGAACTTATTCTATAGGTATTACCCAAACATTAGTTAGGAATAATTGTATACCAATAAATCCTTTTGCATGATATAACTAATCTAAGGGGGTGGAGAAAGCCAACACATTCTGACTAGGCTTATAAATGCCTTCGAGCAGATAGCCTAGTACCTACCTATGAACCTATAAAAGCAGCTTGGTTTATCTACTATGGAATCCCAAAAGCTATGGTGCAACACTGTAGGTGTTTTTCATCATCCTGCAACAATAGCCCTAACACAGTTTTCTTATCTGCCCTAGTACAGAGTCATAGGTTCATATGTTCATAGATATATACTAGACTAATAAACACAAAGGACTTTTTAAGCCTAGCCATGCATCCCAAATGCATCCAACAAATCTGGTGTTCTACAGGTTAGTTTTAGGGGTATGTGTAAGCTAGGACTGCTTGGTCAAACACTTACAGATTGCCTGTGCACATCAGATACAACCAGGGGTGAATTTTTGATTTCTCAACCATTGGTCTACATTATCCTTAAATGGGGTCAGGGGAGAACTCTACTTCATATGGATATAAAGCCCGTTCCAGGATAGGGGTATTCTCTGAGACACATGTTCTGTTTATGTTATAAACAGGTTTAAGTCCCTGAATAGCTTAGTTCTGATACTATTTTTTGTGGATATACAAGCGGTCAATCAGAGTGCAATCCTGGGATGCTTTGTATGCCAGACATAGATTATCCCCCAACACTCTGTAGGAGACCAGAGTATAGGGATAGGGCTTGAAGCAATTTGCATAGGACATGTTGTAAACTTCCTGTATTCTTTTTGTGTGGACCCTTTGTAAATGGTCCAGTTGTTGCATGTGACCGGTCAGGTACATACCTGTTTTAGTCAATGATGGGCATAATGAGGAACACATTTAGTGGAACAATGACCTTCTTGGACCTAGATACCATTTCTTTATTGAATGATGTAACTGCTACTATAGACACATGTTGGTTAAAAGGCAGGTTACTTTCTATATATGTCCCCAAATGTCCGACTACTGGGTCCACTCTTAAGGGTGTGTTATCAATGAGATAGTTTCCTTGGGTTGCTGACTTCCCAAAAGGTACTATTATGCATTTCTTGCCACTGAGTTTTAAACCATGTTTATGACACCAGTTATTTGTCTGTAGTAGCCTTGGTGACCTTGTCAAAGAAGTCTACTAGATTAACTAAGCATGATTTTCTCTTGACAAAATTGAACTGATGTGGATCCAGTGCCTGGAGTTTTCCAATGTCATTATTAATCATTTTCAAGATAATTCTGTCCATGACTTTGCATATGAGACTAATCATACTAATGGGTCTGTAGTTTCCAGGACCCATAGAAGGCTCACCATTGTGTAGTGGGATTACAGTGGCAGTTCTACATTTATGTGGCATGAAGTTTGATTGGATAATATAGTGAAATGGTGCCTCCAGGGGTACTGATACTTAATGTTTCATGATGTTTCGGAGACATCCTGGGATTATATTAAGGTCCATCAATGTGGTGTTCTCGGCCTTGGAGAGTGTGTTTAGGATCTGTTCCCTAATAACGGTTAGTCGGGTTATGTTTGATGGTACTCATTGAAGGGCAATGAAGGAGAGGATGGAAAAACTGGAGCTGAATTTGTTGATCAGTATATTTGCTATTATCATACAGTGCTAGGTAGGTGGATCCATTCACAACTAGCTCTGCACATTGTTGTGTATAGCTTTTAAGGTTATGGACATAGCTAAAGAAAGCATTGTGTTTGTCTTTGGCCTGGTATGCTATGTTACCACAAAACTGGCTTTGGAAAACTTGTTTTTTTTCAGAGTTGTTTCTTTAGATTGATGAAAGATGTTTTATACTACAGAGCATTGCATTTCCTGACTTTTGCAATGACTTTTTTCCTTATGTTCTACAGCCTACTGATGTCTGGATTCTACCAGGTTGGCTTCTTTTTTAAGTGATTGCCAAGTGTTCCAAACCTGACTGGATCTATGAATATGATGGCAATTAAAATAATAATTAACATAATTTTCCAATTTAAAAATATGATAGATATTTTACTTTTTCAAAGGAAGACAATGCAAAAAGTCTACTGACTAGTGCCTCACAAAGTGACTGGTGCAGATTCAATAAAACCTACAGGGTTCACTAAAACTGCGTGTGCATCATGCCACAGCAAGTGCAGGATAACGCAATGTTTTATATTCAGTAAGTGGCCCTACATGACACGTAGAGCCATCCGAGCATGACAAACTCCATGGCATGCTAATTACAGCATAACCAGCTGAATTGTATGCTAACCAACCAATCCAGGATAGAGGAGCTATTTAACAAGCTAAAAAATAACCATGTAGACTCAGTGCTCATTTTCCCTGTGAATTCCAAAATCTATTGGAATACAGCCACAGAAACAAGGCTACGTGGAAAGAATGTTAGGGGCTGCTGTTGCTTTTATTCATGTGTATCTGCAGCAGACCTATGGCTATACTGCTGCTACTAGTAATAGATCATGGCCAAGAAGGAGAAAGGTTCTTACACCCTGTTTAACGTTTTCATAATCTGCATGAGGTAGAAATTATAGAGCATTACAGGGTGGATAGAGACACACTACAGGAACTTTGCAGCCTCTGTCATCCACAACTGAGAGCAAGGGTAAACCGAGGGGAACCAATCCCACTGCAGACTAAGATATGTGTAGCACTTAGAAGTTTAGCTTCAGGAACCTTCCAGTGACCAAGAGGGATCATGATAGGGGTGTCACAGGCATCAGTGTCCAGGATCCTCCACCAATTCCTGAATGCTATGCTACAACATGCCAGTGAGTGCATATATTTTCCCTGTACACCTGAGGACAGAGCCAGAACTATGCATGAGTTCTACCCTGTAGCACACTACCCTGAAGTCCTGGGTGCCATAGACTGTGAGCATGTAGAAATCAAAGCACCACCCAGAGAACAGGTAAGGGTGTACATAAATAGAAAGGGCTACCACTCTGTTAACTGCCAGGTCATGTGTAATCATCCTGAATGTGTCTGCCGGCAACCCAGGTAGTTACTACAACTCACATATCTTGCACATTTCTCAGCTGTATGAGATGTTTACTAGGGGGAATACCCACAACCATGGCTGATAATGCCCATCAGAAATGCACATGCACCAGTTGGAGAATGCTATAATGAGACACACGCTCAAACAGAAAATATCATAGAACATGTGTTTGGGCTGCTGAAGTCGTGGTTCCGATGCCTAGACACATCTGGATGAGCCCTGCAGTACAATCCTTGTACTTGTGCTGAAATATTCAGCATCTGTGCCATGCTACAGAACATTAAACTAAGAAAATAGCTTCAGCAGGAACTGCAAGGGGAAGGGCATACATCCGACTACCACTGGCAAGGTCAATATAGCCACATGCAGGTGAGGAGTCAAAGGGGGAACCAGCAGCTGCTGTGGGTGTAGGCAGATGTAGACATACATAATATGGCATTGCACTGGCTAAGAGGCATTGGATAGCACACACGCTCACCACCTAAGGGGCTAAAACCTTCATCCTATGCACATACATATAGTAACAATGATGCCAGGCAACAATCTTAACCTTTACTTACCCATGTAATGGCTGTGTACTACTAGCGTCAGACTCTTGCAACTGCTGGATTTCTAAGTTAAGTGTTGAATCTGGAATAGAAAACTAAATGTCTAAGAATACAAATGAATAGCATTTACTTGCATACTGTTACTTGCTAATGTAAGTATAAGGTGGGTGATTTTTACAGCAATTACATCAAGATGCGGCAGCAGTGACTTGTGTGAATACGTGTGTTATTTACCAGGTAATAGGCTTAACATGTAAATCTATCAAGTAATAGGCCTTACATCTAAAATGTACAGATTTTCACTGAATGTTCACATTTTGGCCTCATATATTTGTAATGGCAAATCACTAAAGAATGAAGTTAGAAAATAATGATACACGTTTCCATTTCAGACTTCATATCTGTCAGAACAAACATAAAAATAGTAAAACAAAACTTGTTATTCCATTAACTATCTAAGTTTGTAAAGCCACAATGTTTAAAATCTCTCCCCATTGTTAGGCCTTTATCACACTTTTATTTATGGTTTGGTCCAGCATTGTTGGTCTAAGAGTTTGGGAGGGATGTATATATTACAAAAACTTGTAAGAAAGCAGTGCAATTTGCAAGATAGCATCACAAACTCAAATATGCTAAGCACTAAGTCAGCTATATGCCCTGAGCATCAGACAAAAGACTTATTATCCCAGAATCCAAAAGCTAGAATGCAAGGATATGGTACAGTTAACATCATTTGCACAGGGTGTCGTGTGTGTGTGGGGGGGGGCAGAAGGCCTAGGTTGACACAAAAGGTAGTGAGTTCATGTCAGTAAGTAAGAGAAATAGGCAGATATTTGGATAAAGTATCAAATGACTACTGAGACAGAATGAGCTTTAAGCCTCATGAGGACCCATGCAGCTGTTTTATGTGTGTGTGTGTGTGTGTGTGTGTGTGTGTGTGTGTGTGTGTGTGTGTGTGTGTGTGTGTGTGTGTGTGTGTGTGTCTGTGTGTGAATGTGTAAGTCTGTATGGGCAGTCCAGGTGAAATTGTTGTGTACGTGTCTGCAAGAACATAGCCAAGCACTGTGCTAGCTCTATATCTTGGTATTAGAAGTGTGTGCCATGCATGGTAGAGGTGACAGTTCATCATCATCTTTCCCAAACTCAAGAATTGGCTCTGCCAGGAGTCGCAGTGGGCACTGGCATGTCCATGCTCTCAGTCAGATGCACTGTTGCTACTTGAACGTGACTCTTGTCTGCTGGATGATCTCTTCTCACAAGTATGCCCAAGACCATGATCTCACGGCCTGCCACATCTGGGTGTGGACACTTCAACCACTGATGAAGCAGTAGAAGTAGTGCCATTACAGAACCGTGATTGGGCATGGCCATGTCAGCTAACAACAGATGATGTGGCTGAAATATGCCCACATTGATGCTGCTTGGTACTGTGATGGAAGCAGTCATGCGTGTCAGTCTGTGCCACATCTACAGCCCTAAGCATTTTATTGTAGGCCCTATTGAAATGCGCCTGCATCTCCATGATGGCCCCCAAACATATGTTGAGTGGCATGGAAAGAAATACCTTGATCAGGTGGAGGATGGACAACAGGCTTCCTCAGATAAACCCTAACAACCCTCCTATATGGCACCTCACCCACACTTTAGCTTCTGCCAAAAACAGGCATTGAAGCCACAGTAACCATAATACCCTGATCAAGTGTCTCACCCTCCACCTTTCCAATATCTGAGGGCTCACTGGAATGGGTTTGTATAGGCCTACTAGCTGTGTCCGATGAAATTACAGGGGATGGCTTATTGTCAACCTTAGTGTCAGATTCAACCTTTGCACCCCCCCCAACTGTGCCTGTGTTTGGCCACCATCATTACCAGAGTCTGCAAATACTCTGAAATTAGATGGTAAGAGTCATATACTTCAACTGTCAGGATCATCTGTAATACTAAGCAAGAAACACAGGAAAGAAATTAATAGTTAAACTACTATAGTTCGATATATGCTAACAAACAAAAACTGGTGCCACTATCACAGACAGTACAGAAATTCACAAACAGTCCTGGAACCCACCTCACACATATGGATAAATGAATATTTCTGTGAAATGCTCATCAATACTGAAATAAAAAATGTTTAGCTTACCATGTGCAGATGACACTTGCTAGGGAGGATGGTCCCAGCAAAATTTAAGCAAAATGTAAGGACACCATCATTACAATAATAACAATAAAGGGAGCAAATGTGCCTTTTATATGCCCATTAGCAATATATTTAACTGAAACTTGGATAACACATCCACTCCAAGTCCATGTGTACTGAAACAGAATGTGTTGTTAACTGTATCAATCTGTAACTAGTCCCCCCCCAAAAAAAATATTAAACCAACTTAACACACACTGTCAGCAGTCAGGAAATCTTGAAAAGGTTTTCTTGTGTAGTCGAACACAAATAGCAGCAACCAAAGAATTCAGCAATAAAATCCACTTTAATAGTAAAACTGGAAACCATTGGATTGAGCACTTTCATCCCTTGACCGGGGATTTCATCAGAATCAACACTTGTTTCATTTGAACCTGATTGCCTGTTAACATGCTACTTCAAACACCGAGGGATAGAGGGAGGGCTGTTAGGTAGGGTGAAAGATTTAAAAATGGTGCCCTTGACAAGGGGAGACTGAAATCCCTGGTCAGGGGATGAAAGTGCTCAATCCGATGGTTTTCCAGTTTTACTATTAAAGTGGATTTTATTGCTGAATTCTTTGGTTGCTGCTATTTGTGTTCGACTACACAAGAAAACCTTTTCGAGATTTCCTGACTGCTGACAGTGTGTGTTTTGTACTAGTGGTTTTGGACAACACTGGTCCCTCCATTTTGTACAGTTATTAAACCAACTTAAGTATTGCTTTCTGTATTTCACTATACAATAAGTATTTAAAATTTGACATAGGTAAGCCTACCTGGAAGCTCCTTCTGGGACATACTTGTCCTCCCTAAAACAGGAACACCAACATCAATCTCATGCTGTTGTGCACTTTCCTGTGAGTTCTCTGGATCCCAGACAGTGGGCAGCAACTCTTCATTTGGTGTCAGTGGTGGCTCTGTAGCAGCCACCCCCTGTAGCAAGCTATCCACTGACCACTGCAGCTGCTCTCCACTGGGCCGATGAAATCATGTCAGCAGCCTTATGATGCACCTGATCATATGTGCTGCTGCATCCTCCAACAGTGTTCACATTGTTCACTATCTGGCTCCAAATTTGCATTCTTCCAGACATATCCCCATGTCCTCTCTCCGACAGAAAGGCACCATGTTGCTGAAATGCTTGGATGATGACATTATTTTCTGAATCACTGAAGGGGGGTTGTGGGGATTAGGACACGTGGGTGTCATAGTCTTAGGTGACATAAAACACAAAAGAAGGATACTACACATAAATATCACATAAATAAAAGTCCTGCTTAGATATAACACATATTAGTTTTTCAGTATTACCCCACTGGAGAAATAAAAATCTTTTTTCAGTTATACAAATATAAAATATGATTATGTGGTTGTAAAATATTTCAGTCAGACACAAACCAGGGCTTGATCCAAAACAAAGAGTAACAATAGCAAAGCAAACCTCTGTGAAAACATTTTCTTTGTACCAACACAGAAATGGAACTTGGCTCCCCACCATGAAAACAACAGGCAAATTATATTTTGTACAAAACAAAGGAATAAAACTGTGGTGAATTATCAGTGCTATCAAACCAACTATCCCAAAGACATGTTTACACATTTACCACAAAACAGTAATTTTATGTAATTGGCAGTCACCTCTACCTGTACCTAGGACTTCCGTAAAGGTATCTATGGGCCATCCTAGAAGGCTAACACCCCTATGTCATTGACAATATATGACATTTACTTTTCACTAAAATAACAAGTAGAAGACTATAGAGAGAGACAGTTGGAACATTAACACTTGAGATGAAAATTAATAAGGCTGTGCATATGACAAAGTAAAATGCCCTGACAAAAATGCTTGCGCTATCAGTAAATTTCTAAGAAGTGCATACAGATAAAAGTAGCATTTGATAATGTGTGTATGTATATATATATATATATATATATATATATATATATATATATATATATATCCCCTAGTGACATGTGAGCAAATCCAATATATAACTGAAAAATGCAATCATACCTTATCAAGTTCAATAGTCTTCTGTGCAGATAAATCCAATGTAATAGCAATCCTCTTCTGTGTTATCCACACACACATGTCTCCTCACCTTCAGGTTCCCTAGCTACATGGATTCTTTTTTTAGTGTAGGGACAGGCCTGTGAGCATGGTGAAGATACAAATTAGGTGTGAACTCATTAGAATTGCTGAACCTCAAATTCTTGGCTCTGTGTATCAGATGTAAACATAGTGCAAGCACTCCCTCTGTGTTTGTTGTTAATGTATTGCAAATGTGAATGACTACTGGCAGGGAGAAGGAAAACGCAACAGCAATTTAGACTCCCTTACCTCCAGTGGATGTGTCATCCAGTTTAGACATACAAAGTGTACAAGTAATTGTATTCAGGTTTTAAATGTAAGTAAGCAGCACACATTTCACATTTTGTGTTCATTAATATCCAATCTCCCCTGCATTTGTTGAAAACTGTATATTTTTTCCATTTAATATTCTCACACATAAGGATGATGATATAAAATACCTTACTTAGTGCATGTCTCAGATTACTGCTCAGATAAGAGAATAATGAACACCATACAAAGATAAGATAAAACTGAATTTCTGCAAACAATAGCCATAAATCGTTGTGTGGTCACTCATTGCACTACATATGAAACTAACACATGGGTACAAGCAACTCAGAAGAGTGCAGTTGCCATATGTTTTGTTAATACTATGGATGATTTTGGACTTGCTTGCATGCACAATGATTTTCATTCTTACTGCAAAGCTGTTTCTGTGGAAAAGAGGGATACAACACCCTTACTGTGTTTTGTAGGTTCATTGATGTGCAAGTTCAAATACAGAGTTGTATAAAAATCTTTCATGTGTACTAACATTTATTTTGTATTGTTGTTTATTTTACAGATTTTTTTCATAGATAAAACGAGTTACACTTTGCTTTTCATGTTTGTGCTTTTCTTACCGTAGTGCAAACCTGCACAAATGGTAACACACATGAAGCAGACAGGTCACCTGCAGACAGGATGGAGGCATTCTCAATTTCGAAAAGTATACATTGTTGTATTTTTTGCTTTCCATCATGCAAACCTGCTAAGTGGCATTGCACTGCTCTTAGCAACATTTATAAACACCTTTAGTTCTAGAATGCCTTCAGAGAAGAAGCAGACAGTAAACAATGTCAAAATGGATACATTCTAGCAAGTATGTTGGGCATCATGCAAACATGCTAAGATGTGGTTAACACACAAAACTTAATGAATATGAAAATATCCAACTGCTTTTTGACTATGCCTGTGGTAGCAACTGTAAGTGTGGGGCTTCAACAGAGATGATTCTGGGTTATAATACAATAAACTCCAAATAGTTTTACTTTTGTTCCATTTTACTTTATATTAAAATTCACATAAAAAATGTATTACACATTCCCAATTTTATTCAAGATTGTACACTCAATTTTAATAAACTCATTTGAATTATTTATGTTAGTGAGGGTATACTGAAAATGTTTCTGTAATCATAATGGTGTTCTCTGACCTTGGATGGTCTTCAGGCTTTAATAATAGTCATACACACAAGGATGTATACACCAGGACCTGGTCAGGTCACACACATACATGGATAACCCCTCAGTCTGTCATGTGTATTTATATGTAAATAATGAGAATGTTTTAGAAGCACTTCTGAGGCAAGGATGAAAAATCACCATTTAGAAGAAAATGTTTTTCTCACTTATACATAGGTTTGGATCCCGCATTGTAAACATTAATTTTATCAGGGTGTAAAGCCATACAACAAATGTGTCAGGTCATAAAATTTATGCCTTGATTACATGTCTGCAAAGTAAAATCACCTATCGGTTACAGCAGCAAACAACAATAAACATAATGCCAAGTGTCAGATTAGCCTTCTAAGTTGAAAAACTGCTTTCCTGTCTGTTTGGCACTATTGTCTCTGCTTAACATTGTACAAACATGACTTGCATCATTGCTGGGGTTTGTGCACTACCAATAAATGTGATAACAGGCATTGGCGGAAAATCATTTTAACTATTGCTGTTTTGCCTGGTTTGATATGTCTGGTTGTAGAAGGGAATATGCCCAATTTAGGGCACAGAAGTGGCATGTTGAGAAGTCCAGAATCTTCATTGGACTCCTTGTTAAGCATCACAGCTGAAAATTCTTGCAGGGAGACTATACCAGCTCCCAGTACAAGTCTGAGGCTTGGAAAAGCCTGGCCAAGGCAGTCTCTAGTGCAACTGGCATTCCACATGCAGAACACTGTAGGCATCACTTTAATTACTGGAAAAGGCACAAGAGGGATACACTGAACCATGTGTAAGTATGCTGATAAAAATAATTTATAATAGATAGACAGCTGCATTTAGGCAAGACTGCATGCATAATTCTCTTCTCTTGTTATCTTCTCTTTATTTCACAGCCAACACAGAAATTATGGTGAATAGAGAGGCCCATGCTGAGCATCTATAGAGACTGAAGGAAGGGGTATGTCTGCAGAACAACATAACTGTTATTTTTAGCTAAATTATTTTTTTTCTATGCAGTTGTAGCAATGTAAGCATGCATATCCTAACTGTAAAAGCAAACATCCATGCTTCAGTCTGTAGCACAAGCCTGTTGTTGGAGTCAAGTCTAATACTGTTGTCAGATGTTGTAGGTTCAAATACCACAAGTAGCAAATGTATAGTAAAATCCTTTAAAAAATATATAATTTAATTTCAACAACAAATGCCCTGTTGTTAACTTAATTTGTATAATTGGAACAAGCATATGTGCAATATATGCACATTGCAAGGATTACTTTCAGCAATCCTTACTTATAATTTGTAGTTATTAAGAAGTATGCTTAAAAGTAAAAGTTGATTTAGACTACTTTATTATTGTAATAATGCATTGTATGTCACATATGATGGTACTAATTTGATCTCTTTTTTCTCTCTCACTCCAACCTTTATCATTCCTTTTTTTCTATTTGTCGTCAAAATATTTCCATGTCATCCATCTCTGAAAAATCACAAAATGCTTTACAGCACAGGGTAGTAGGCCAGCCACCTTGGATCAGCCTGCCCCCACTCCACTGGCTCCTGCACCAATGCCCAGCACAATTGGGATCCAACTTGGAAGTACTGCCTCTGCTATCTCTGTACTACCTGGGCCCACATCAGGTAGCACTACCCTGGCAGCTTGTGCTGTGGTACCCTTCAGGAGTAGTGGTGGAGGTGGGGATTTTGTCACCTGTCAGGAGATGCCAGGTTTGGTACATAGGGTCATGCACAGCACCATTGGTGTACACCAATGCCAGATGTCAAGGCTGCTCTCAGTCATGGTCCATAGGAGAAGACTTCAAGCACTTCAACAGCCAACAGAGTAAGGGGACAATGATGACAGTCCTGCAGGTGAGGACTAGATTTTCATTGTCCCCATGTTTAATGGGCATGAAAATCTGTTGTCCCCTCAATAACTCCAATCATGGTGTCCCCAAACTGTTGTGTCCCTCACCTTCCCTGTGTCTTGTCTTATTTGTCTTGCTTGTTTGCATCTGCTTCCTCACCTACGCTTCTTACCTGACCCAGAAATACCTAAGTCCCTTACCCAACATTCATCTCTTACTGAAGTGAAAAAACATGGACACTTGTCCCACAAAAAAATATTGTCCCACGCATAGCTCTCCACTTTGCACACATGTCTTCTTGACACACTTGATTCAGTCCCATTGGCTATACAAAATGATTGCATTGTTGTCACCCCTCTTTGTTGAAGTAACAGTTCAAATTCAGGTAAAATTACGTCCGCATTTTTATTTTACATTTAAAGAAGTAGATAGCTATGGTTCTTTCCTACCTACCTTCTGCACATTCCTATATCACTTTCCCTTTGTTCTATAACATATTTAAAACTAGTAGATACACCTGGATTTGAACCTTACATCATCTGGGCTAAATAAGAAATGCATGAATGCCTTTACACCTGCTGCCACAGAGTCAGCTAAGCAGCTGCTGTGTTTCTTACACTCAGTACATAAGAACTCTCAAAACTTTAGCAATGGGACTTGTGTTTGTTGACAGCTAAACTACATGCAAAAAGGGATAGCATTAGAAATGTGTATCTCACATGCCACTTTGCCATCAATCATGCACACCAGCTGCTCAGTGTTGTGCTTTGGTAAGTGCACAATAGCATGTATTACTTATGTTTACTGTCCATTTACTCTTCATCCCTTGAAAGTACATGTAAAATCACAAACAAATAGAAGGCACTAGTTAAGAAAAGAACACATTTTTACACTGCAGCAGTCTGTTACCTCCACCCATGCACTTTAAACTTGGTCTCTCAGTACTTGTTCACAAATATATCAACTACTACAAAAATAAATAACAAATGCTTTCTTATATATTATGCATATCTTTATAATGACAATACACATTCAGATTTTCCAGTACTTGTACTAAAGAGGACAGCTGTTTGCATATAGTTTGCAAAGCTGTTAATATATATCTGCACATTGAAAACACGCTATGCATACTCATCAATCTGGTAACATGCAGATCTTTAATATCTTGACAGCTGTACATGGCTAGCTATCCATTTCAGACAAGTCTCCCAACATCTTATGCCAAACATCCAGTGATGATGTCATCCACAATAAAATGTCCTGCAGGCTTGTAAAAGTAGGATTTGTGCCATGGAACTTGTGTTAAGTACTGAGTTCTTTAGTCAGTGTACTTAGGTAGGGGTTCTAATTTCACTGCAGTCAACTGATGTGTGTATTGGTCCACTCAGAAGGGCATAGCTATATATCATACAGTCATCATTACACTGACATGGAGTACCAATATTTTGACAGTTGCAAATGCCTACACATCCATTTCATTCAGACCTCTAACATCTTCTCTCAAACATCCAGTGATGATGACATTCACTATAAATTGTCCTGCAGCCTTGTAAAAGTCAGACTTGTACCTTGGCACTTGCTTTAAATGCTGAGTTCTGTAGTTGGAGTACTTAGGGGTTATAATCTCAATGAAATCAACTGGTGTGTTTGTGTGTGTGTGTGTGTGTGTGTGTGTGTGCGTGTGTGTGCGTGTGTGTGTGTGTGTGTGTGTGTGTGTGTGTGTGTGTGTGTGTGTGTGTGTGTGTCTAGTCTGAAGAGTGTAACTGTGTATCCTTCAGTAATCAGAATAATCTGCTAGAATACCAATATTTTAAAAGTTGTACATGTCTGCACATCCATTTAATGCAGGCCTCACAACATCAAATCTTAAACACCCAGTGGTGATGTCATTCACTATGAACTGTCTTGCAGTAATGTAAAAGTCAGACTTGTTCTGTGGCCCTTGCATTAAGTACTGTGCTATGTAAATAGGTAGGTAGGGGTTCTAGTCTCACTGCAGTAAATTGGTATGTCTGCATGTGTGTGTGCTCACTTGGTTGACATTTGAGAGACCATTTTACATGAGCATGTCAGATGGTGCTATTACCATCTTCTTTTCACCAGGCACTTCTGATGTCAGTCATCAGCTATAAAGTGTTGTTGGACACTCTAAATGCCAGACTTGTGATGTGGCACTTGCAATAAATCCTGCATTCTCTAGTCAGTGTATTTAGTTAGGTAGGGGTTCTGTTCTCACTGTTATCAATTGGTATGTCTGCACGTTCACTTGGTTGACATATGAAAGATCACTTTTCACGAGCATATGGGACACTGCTATTACCGTCTTCTTCTCAACAGACACTGCTGATGTCAGCAGCTATGTCATCAGCTATAAAGTGTTGTCATTCATTTTAAAAGCCAGACTTGTGCTATGGCACTTGTATTAAATACTGCACTCTCTAGTTGTTGTACTTAGGTAGGGGTTCTATTCTTACTGCGGTCATTTGGTGTATGTATCCAAACCAGTTACAAATGGTGTCCCACAAGGCTCAGTCCTGGGACCTCTCTTGTTCGGTATATATTTCTCGGAGGTACAGACCAACACGGAAGGACTGTGGCTGACCAAGTTCGCAGATGACTGCAAACTGGGCGCCATAATCGACTCTCCAGCCGACACAAGCATCATCCAAAAGGGCCTCATAGAAACAGACAACTGGTGCCAGAGCCATGGCCTCAAGCTAAATGCCAAAAAGTGTATAGTCATCCCCTTTGGCACAAACAAAGTGTCCACAAATTACCACATAGGAATCCATTAAGTACAGAAAAAGTAATTAGGGACCTGGGGACCCAAGTTGATAGCAATCTCTCATTTGACAACCACGTGGCCAAAGTGGTTAGAAAAACATTTTATATAGCCCACCTAATCATGAAGGGATTCACATCTAGATCAGGGGAGGTCATTGTGGCTCTTTACTCATCCCTCATCAGGCCCATAATTGAGTACAATGCCCATTTTGGGATGTACCTTACCAGACACCTGCAGCAACTGGAAAGACCCCAAAAGTACCTCACCAAGAGGATCAAAGGGCTCAAACAGATGCCATATGCTGCCTGGTTAAAGAAACTCCAGCTCTACTCAGTGGCATACCGCCTGTTCAGAGGCAATCTGTGCCTGACGTATAAAGCCATGTCCAACCCGGAATTAATGGACATGCTGCACCTCAGAAAATCCAAATCCCATCAAGCTACGTGCTCGAGAGACTTGAACCTCAGCACTGAAATAAATAGGACATGCTGGAGGGACAGTTTCATAACCCAGAGGCTCCCTTCACTCTGGAATAAAATCCCAGTCCAGGTTAGGCAGAGTCCCTCATTGACTCTCTTCAAGAGGAATCTTGATGAGTGGATGGGAGATCATAGGTTTACCCCGGGTATCACTTCTGTGTCACTGTTAGACAGAGGCACAGTATACTAACCTCGAAAAAGAGCATAGCAAAATAAATTTAAAATGGGTGGCAAAAGCCAAACACATTCTGGCTAGGCTTATAAATGCCCTGGGGCAGATAGCCTAGTATGAACCTATGAACCTATGAACCTATGTGTGAGTGTGTGTGTGTGTGTGTGTGTGTGTGTGTTCACTTGGTTGATATTTGAGAAGAGGATTTTACACCAACATTTACACCACTGCTATTATCATCTTTTTCTCACCAGACACTGCTGACATCATCAGCTATAAAGTGTTGTTTGACACTCTAAAAGCTAGACTTGTGCTATGGTACTTGAATTAAATACTTGGTTCTTTAGGCAGTATACTTCGGTAGGTGTTTTAGTCTCACTGTGGATAATTGGCATGTGTGAGTGTGTATTTCCTTGGTTGACATTTATGAGAGCATTTTACAATTTTATGTGGGATTGTGCTATTACTATCTTCTTCTTATCAGACACTGCTATCATCAGCTATAAAGTATTGTTGGACTGTATAAAAGCCAGACATGTTGTGGTGCTTATGTTATGTACTGTGCTGTGTAAACAGGAAGGTAGCAGTTCTATTCTCACTACAGTCAACTGTATGTAGTCAACAATCACTATGGTGAAAATTTTAGAATGACATGTGAGTACACCGCTATGTCAAACCTTACTCTGAACATCTCCTTGTAGCATACAATGTGGATGTTATCCTATATAACATTCAAGATAAACCTGTACTGTGGCAGTAACATTAACTACTGTGTTTACAAGCTTGTGTATCTACACAAATATGGAAGTTCTAATCTGACAGCAGGTGACTTGCGTGTCTATATGTACACCTATCACTTTTGAGACAATTTTACACAGAGATGTGACTCCACACACATGTACTGCACTCCTCACAAAATCTTCTCCTCAGCATACAATAATGCTATCATACTCCATAAAGTGCAAAGTGACAGTGTTACTGTCAGACATTTGTGATGTTGTTACTGTGACATTGCATGGCATTCATATTCTACAACTACATAGATGTAATGTTCAAATCATTTCCAGTCTACTGCTGTGCATGTGTGTGTAGTTGTTGGTAAGTTTTGGGCTTTGTATGATCCTTGGAATTGTTTATCATTGTACTACTACTTGGGAAACCTTTCAAGTAGCCCCATGCATCTACCACCCTCCTTTTTCCACTGGTTACATGCCATTTTCTTGCAGAGGAGAAGAGGATGGCCTCATGTCAAATGTGCATACACACATCATGAAGCAGAGCCCTTCCATGAGCCTCTGCAAGCCATCTCCAGACCACTGCATGCATGACTGCTAATTCTGTCATGGTGTGGTACACCTGTCCCATATGGACAGTGGCAGGTTATAACTCCATCAAACAAGCATACACATATGCACAGTAGGCTTACTGTATTCCATAATATGCAAAATAGGAATTGTTTACAGGTATAACAATGACTAGGATTTCATGTGATGTTGGCCATGTCCTATGACCCTATGAATGGTTGACATGTCAATGTTACTGTCATTGACGTGTGCTATATTGAGGCGTGGATGTAAGTATGGCTATAAAAGATTCTTACAATCCGTGATGTGAGTTAATGTATTTATGGCCATTGATGCCATTGCAGTACATGCTCCATCTATAACAGCTGTAGTAATATGCCTCTTGATAACTGCTGACATGTTATGACACACTTGTTATGTACACTGGTGGCATATCAGGACATGTGTTTTTGGAGTGGAGCAGATCAACCTTCTACACAGTTCACATTCCACCATCACAGTGACATAGGTCTGCATTTGACTATATACCATCATTAAATGTTCTGTTACTGACATCAATATCAGTATATCAATTCCTTACTGATTACATGGTCATACAAGTCTTGTCTCATACATATGGTTGTTATGATGTGATATACACAACCAATGTATCACATGTTTTGATGCAACTGCAACCTTGTAGAATTCATTGTATGGGCAGTTGTGTTGCTACAGTCATGGATTATTAAGGTAGTAAGTACCACCATTGTGTGGCTATTAGCACTTTTGTCAGGAAATGTTCTGCAAGAGCCACAAACAACTGTTTTCTAATGTGTCATAATATTACATCAGGCCGCTCAAGCACAGCTTGCTCATGAAACACATATAGGTATATGTTGTGCAAGTGATGCAAGTATGTGACATTGGTTCAGTTGTGCATCTTTGTGCATAGCAACAGTGTGTGGAATGTGATGAATGACCAAGGTTGTATGGAGGCCTTGTCACAAATCAATTATTCCAATAGATATGAAATGTTAAGTGGAACACACAACTAAGCACAGATCTGCATGTGGATGTCAGCAGATATACCCACCCAAAGGACATAGACAGTCTGCTAGCTGACAGCTTGTCTCATATCACCACTGGCCATCAGACAAAGTATACAAACAAACATTACTCAGTTATTATTCTCAACAGGGCAGCACATCTGTGCATTCTCTACGACTAATAACACATATAGAATTGGCCCTAACAACATCACAGGTTGCCTATAGCATGACTTAAAACCTGAGCTACCGGACACAGTTGGATCTGTACATCAACACAGCCTAAAGATAGCCTATGTTCCCATATAAGGGTGTACAGCAATATGCATTCTTCTGACTTGAGAGGACCATCACCTGATGCATGGAGTCATACACCCATCCTGAATCTCTTCCTTTATGAGGTAGGCCAAGGAGTCATCATGAACCTTCTCTGAAAGGACACAGGTAATGCCCTGACTGTGTACTAAACCCATATTTGATTTCATCAGGCTACATCATGTATGTTACATCTGTCCACAGTCTGTAAGAGGGTTACTGATGGCATGCATGATGATAACACCATCATCCTGTATAACTTGACCTTGCCAAGGCATTTGACACAAATTAACAGTCAGGTATGACAGATAAACTGTCACAAGTGGCTATAAACACCTACATCACCAAGTGGGTAGACAACTGGAACACAAATGTGACAGAGAAATATGTTGCAGTGTGTGAAGTTACCTCTGGCTAGAGTCCAGTGACCAGGTCCATACCTCAAGAATCTGTGGTAGGGACATTCTAGACCATTATTTAGGTATCAGACATCACAACTGTCTTATGCATCCTTTCTCCAAACAGCTTTGTGCAGGACTGCAAACTGTGGACAATCATTGAATCCAAGTGTGGTATTGGTATAATGCCTATAGCATCAACACACACACAGGATTGATGCAACAGCCATGGGGACATGGCAGATGAAACAAACTCATTGTGGATTAGTTCTGTTATGAATGCAAATAGACAAGATAATTTTAATACGGACGACACACCACTATGAGTAGCCTAGTGGAATTCATACTTGTCAGATAACCAGGATTGCTTGTTATTTCTAATACAGGCATAAAAATGTCCCCATGAACACCTCTGGCAGATGTTACATTTTGAGGGAAGTGTGCTTCATTCCCCTCAGAGATGTATGGCAAGTCATAATAGTTGTGCAAGTGTGTTCTTGCAGAACCACCTATGATCCCAGTTTCATATGTTATGTGGAAGACATGGTAGTATTATTCTGATATTGTCACTGATTGTGTGTGCTTCTGTTTACTGTTATACACGGGCCTGTTACTATGTGTCTTTCTTGGTTGAAACTTGTGTGTGCTTCTGTTTACTGTTTTCCATGGGCCTGTTACTATGTGTCTTTCTTGGTTGAAACCTATGGTGACAATACATTCATATTCAGGCAAATCATTTTGCACATCTTCACAATATGCACATAATACCTATTGTTTATGCCACCCCTGATATATGTCATGTCCATTGTTCATGTCAGGATACTTATATCACAAAGTATCCACTCCATTGATATGTCACCCTATGTGACAGTCAGATAATATACAATAACTGTGTAGCCCATACTGTATCATGCCAATATGTGATTACTGTTCATGCTACAACTGGCTTCATTGACATGCCCTCGTCTGCTGTACATTACCATGTTTCATCTGTCCTCTTCCCTTGTGTTCATTCCTACAATTCATATGTGCATCCCTTTTCAATATGCACACTTCCCCTGACTTTTTATTTATAATGCAGTCTATGTACCCTTACAGATCATTTACATGACTATTATTCAGTATGCCTGACTCAGGTTTCCACACTACTCTACACTGTATTACACTTTCATGTAATACATTGGAATTGTATACATTGCTTTACTAAAAACCCTGGTAGTCATTGTGGCTTTCCGCACAATCCAGCAGACATAGTTTGCCCGTTAGTAAACAGGTATACGTGTCTGCAGATGTTTGTGTTGTTTTACACAGTTTTCTGGCCAGCCCCACTGTTGCTGGCCATGAAACTCCACTTGTTTACATTTAAACATGGTGCATGGCATGCATATGTAATTAGTGCAGCTGCTTACCACACAAACATATAAACTCCAGGTATGCTTCACAATAAGCCTGCATGGAGTTTATTGAATCCCCAGGATTGACTAACTGCATAGTATTTGCACATAGCAAAGTATGAGACAATCCGTTTAACATTCGTTCCACAAGTTGATTACTGCTGCAGTACGTTTCTTTCCAACTGCTTCAGTGGATATTATTTGTGACACTACAGATTGTTAGCTTGGTCTTCAAAATAGTACATGCTGGTCCTAGTTTCCTATTTGAGATTAAACTCCAGGGCTACAGAGATCAGAAGTGAGATTGCCATGGTTTCCCCATCTTGGATTTCTGTTTTGTTAAGGACTCAGTCCTGTCTGTCCTGTGTGCATTTTATAATGTTGGATTTGTCAGATTATGTTCTGGGTACAGGCTATATCTCTTCCATTTAATTCCCACACCCCCAGTTCTTTTGGTCATGTATTCCAGTGATGAGCGGCAAATGCTGTCATTTATTTTGCTGGAGGTGTTTGTTTCTGTAGTTGGTAAGAAAAATATAGCGTTTGTGATGCAGCCACAGCTTAGGGGATAGATCACAGTATACTGGGTGTGAATGGATTAGTAGCTTAGGGAAACTGGATGACTATGAAAACTTGACTGGTAGAACCCAGGAATTGTGTGCCCTACAGTAACAGATCCAGTGTTTTGCGAATAATATGTTTGTTTCCTTTCTTAGCAGATAAAGATAAACAAAATGATGTTAGTGAATGAAGTGATGATAATTGGTTGAGGAATCCATACTATTGCACATCTACTGCTTTAATTATTTCAGTTTTTTTAGCCATATTTATAGTAGTATATAAGCAATTTTACTGTGATGATACCTGCTGGTTATCAAAAAAAAGATGGTTTGCTGATATTGTCACTTCAGATGTGTACAATGTTTCTTATGTTATTTACATGAAAACGTGATAATCTGGCTAAATAGCCATACTTCTATCTATGTATGCATTTATTGCACATACCACTCTTTGTCTCTAGCAGAAAGGTGTACTTTGAACAAGATCTTGTCAATACAGTCTAACTGCTCCACAGAATGCTAGCAGAAAAGGAATACCTAGGATTCCATGCCTATGCTGTTCAACAACACCCAGTCTTATTTTTACAAATCTGATCAAACAAATGCTTTCTGCTGTTCATAGCATAAATCATCTGTCCCACAATCTAGTTTGATTACATGATATGGCTGGGCATTTCCACTTAGTATAGCAGAAAGTAGTACTTATATACAAAATTAGACAGCTGTGTGTGGATACTTAACTTCAGAAAGGAACTTTTCTACAATACCTTCTCAGATGCATGGATGAAATAAAGAAGAGTGGATATCAACACATGTAATACCACGTACCAGTTTAAGTACCCAGTTTGGCAACGTCAAATAATACATTAATGACCAGATTATACATTAAGTTTCTAATATTCAGTAAGTAAAAATCATAGATACTCACATCAGCACTATATAGTTGCTTAAGGATACCTACAGTTTGCAGTTTCACATTAATGCAGTTTTCATTTCTGCGTTTATTAGTGCAGCACATTTTACTTCTAGAATATTTTCTCTTCCGTCAGGGTTCTTGCTGTCAATATCTTTGTACAGATCTATATTTATGTCTGCCAGGCTTGTAATGCTTTCTTGAAGTCACAAATTCAAACGTTATAAAAAATATATTATCCAATTTGTACTTTTGTTAGAAATCAAACTTTTTTGTAGCAATGCTATTGCTTATGATATGTGTTCTGTCAGCTTCCTGCTGGGTACAAGTTCTCTTGTGCTGGTGTCCTGCAGCACACAATATGTTCTGCTTGACTATTAAGATATATCAAAATCTTTAAGTAAAGAATGGAGCCAACTCTTGTTTGTTGAAACTGAAGGTAACTCCGTGTGCTTTCACTTTACATATTCAATCTTTTCCATCATTTGGCAAATGATAGAATTCTTTTAGTTTTTTTTATTTTAAATAATTTTTGCTTACTGGCATATGTGTCTTGGAAAAACACAGAGGATGGAAGTGGAAGCAAAGGTCTAAAACAACTACAAAATAGGATAAAAGTGCCTACAGTGACTAACTACAAATGTATATGCTTGGTATGCCTTGAACAGTTAGTTATGTCAACTTATTTTCTCGTTCTCAGATAACATTCTGTATGCAGTCCATCTGGTAATGCAGCCTCATTATCCCCAAAGGAAAAAGTAACTTTAACGATATTGTTGCGTTCCATTTTGTTGACACTTAAAACACTGAGTGTTTTTAGACATAGACTTGTAATATTAATGCTGCTTTTCATCAGCTTAGGAAATGTCATGTACTATAGTGAATTATGTCTCCAACATTAGGCAACTTGGAGTGAAGAGAAAAGATGAATATTTCCTGTTTTAACTCATTCAAGCCTATAGTGGCTTTTTGTATACTTCCAATTTACACCCATAGCTCCTTATGTTGCCCTGACCTTTTTTGTGGTCTGACTTCTTTAAATAAGTGACTTATCAGTTTATAATAGGCCAGAATAGAAAGGGCAAGCAGTTATTAATAAAATGACTCTACGATTGTTAATCTACAGGGGAAAAGCCTTGATTTGTTTTATGTTTTTAAGTTGATTTTTCAGAAAATAGTGAGTAATGCAAGTATATACACAGGCACTGAGAGGTGCAACATTCCACATGAGGTGGGCGTTAATGAGTTAATATTTTTCCCTTTTTTACAGTGTTATATAACCTAAGAATTTGTATATTTAAAGATCAGGTTGTGGAGATGGAATCCCCACATTTGATGTATACAGCAATGTGTAGCTCTATGAGAAATTATGTCCTCTAAATGTTGCCAAAGTTTCCCAACATGGTATTTTAGATTTGAAAGATTTTGTATTTTTGATGTTTTATTTACAATGCTTTATGTCTCATCCTGGTGTGGCTTGGTAAGCTATTATAAGTCATTTCCTAATATCTTGCTTTCCTTACCATTATGAAGCAAACAGACATTTCCCAGGATTCATGTAGCTTGCGCCAGGTGCAGGCATAACGTCAGCGCTCTAACACCAAATATGGCCACCGAGCGATTCAGATACGTGCTGTTTCCACATGCACTACCTGCGTACGCTACGCCCACACAACTCCCTAGCCTTGTATGCTAATTACCCCATGTGCAGCAGTGTAGCATGCAAATGAAGGTATGTAGCCATTCAGGAAGTGGTGCAAGCATAGTGTAATCATACAGAAATGTAAACCGCAGAAAACGGTTTACATTTTTGCAAACATAAAACTGGAGTCATGACAGCCGACCAAACACATGTATTATATTGTTAATATATGCCAATGGCTAAATATATAGCCATTGGCATAAAAAAATGTACAAAATATAAAAATTAACATTTAATATATATAGTCACATTATTGTGACGTGGAAGTGCAGGGCAGCAGAGCGCAAAGGGGATTGCAAGGAATATATAAAAATATAGAATAAAACTGCAATGAAACACATATCACAATTTCCCCATAATAGTCAATGGCAGGCATGCTACACCATACTATGGCACAAGGGTTGCTAAGGGGTAGTGATAGTGTAACACGCAGTAGCTAGGAATTAGTAGGCAATGCCATGCAAATGAGAGGAGTAATAGTGAATCGCAGATTCCCCGCTGGTGTAAGGATGCTCCTCACAGAGTAGCGTTATAACACCGAGGTGTGGTCTTGAAATAAAGATGACATCAACAGAGGGGTGTGTTGCCATTGCTGTAAGCACATTGGAGCATTGCTAAACCGGTTTGCCCCTAGCTAGGCAAAGCTGCAGGATAGGGGTGTGTCGAATTGGCCATAGCTATGCTTAGCTGAGAGTACACAAGGTAACTGAGTATGCATGTGAACAGAGATGAAAACGCGCCTAAACCCAGTAAACGGGTATGCACGGCGTGCACTGCAGCTGAAACAGGAAGGTTATAGGAAAGAAATAAGGAAATGCTGCAGCAGTGAAATTGGAGTACAAATGACTAATTAACACCTAGGAGCCTACAGTGGGACAATGACAACAGCTAATAGGCTGCAAGCAGCTACCTGCAGAACAGGAAAGGGGAGGGACTGTACTGCAAAGAAAGCAGTAAAGTGTCAAAGCAGAAGAAAGCCGATTTGCAGTATATGAGCTACAAGGCACATATTGCCATGACTGGGTAGGGAAAGTACAAAACAAGAAAGTTGGCAGGTGGATGCATGCCTAATAATGGGAGGGGATCCAGGTCTAAAAGTGAATTAAAGGGCAACAGATTAATCAAGGCAGGCAAGTAGATCTCCACAGTAAAGGTCTTACACTTGCAGTACACATTGCAAAACCCATAATTAAGACATGCTGCAGCTGAAATAGCTCATACACATCCACTGACATCAGCAGCATCCATAGCACAATACTATAAAGTGTGAAAGCACCTCACACACATTTGTGTATTCCCATACACTCTGCACTAGTTGTGTATACAGATGGGGAACCTATATTATGTACATGTTAGGGGCTGCCATAGCTTTGATCCACCAGCATGTGTTGGAGATTGAAGGTGGCATAGAGGACGAGGCACACGACCACCTCAGGCACCAGAGGAGGAGGAGGAGAGTGTTCAGACCCAGGGTAACCTACCAGGGGCTACATGATCTGGAGATAGTAGAGCATTACAAGGTGGACAGGGACATCCTACAGCAACTTGTGGAGCTGTGCCGGCCATGCCTCAGAGCCAGAACAAACAGAGGGTAACCCATCCCAGTGGATATGAAGGTATGTGTAAGCCTGAGAATACTAGCTACAGGTACCTTTTAAAGACCAACTGGGGATATCATGGGGATCTCACAGGCATCAGCATCCAGGGTACTACACCAGTTCCTGGATGCCATGTTACCACATGCCAATGAGCACATATACTTCCCCCGAATGCAGGAGGATTTGGCCAGCAATATGCGTCTCTTGCACCTTGTGTCAGAATACCCGGAGGTACTGGGTGCAATAGACTGCACGCACATACACATCAAGTCACCACCTGGTGAGCAGGGTAGGTGCTACACAAACTGCAAGGGATACCCCTCCATCAACTGCCAGGTCATGTGCAATGCCCAGGGTATTATCATGGATGTGTGTGCTGGCAGCCCTGGAAGCTATCATACTCCCACATCTGGCATGCTTCACAGCTGTATCAGTTATTTGCCAGGAGGACATCCCAAATGGCCACCTGGTGGGGGATGCTGGCTATGCACTGGAACCGTGGATGATGACTCCCATCAGAAATGCACACACACCCATGCAGAAATGCCATAATGAGGCACACGCACAAACCAGAATCATCATAAAGCATTTGTTTGAGATGCTGAAATCACGGTTCCGTTTCTTGGACATATCTGGTGGAGCCTTGCAGTACTCTCCAGGCACATGTGCCCACATCTTCATAGTGTGAGCCATGCTACACAATATGGTCCTGCGGAAACAGATGCAGCAGGGACAGAATGGTGAAGGCCCTCACAGCCCACCACCATTGCCAAGGGCCCCACAGGCACAGAGGTACTCAGACCATGAACACCCTGAGCCAGCCCCAGTAGGCAGACGGAGGCATGCCTAATATGCCCATGCCTTGACAAAGAGGGAACGTATAGCACACACACTGACAGTGTAGGCACCTAGGGACTGAAACCTTTCTCTACCTGGACACACAGTAAAAATGGATGGCACACACTACCTGTAAATTGTCATGTATAGGCAGTCTACTGTGTGTATCCAACATAGGCAGCCCTCAACTATTGCATACACAACTGCCATTGGCACAAGGTAAGTCAACACCTGAACAGTAAATTAAGCTATCAACATATGCAGATAATGTATGTATAGATTCATAGGTAGGTACTTGGCCAACTGCCAGAGGCCATTTATAAGCCCAGCCAAAATGTGTCAGCTTTTGCCACCCCATTGATTCATTAACTGTCTCTCTGTGGAACAGAGCCAATGGTGGGATCCCTGGGGTGCATCTAATGTTCCCCATCCACTCTTCAAGGTTTCTCTTGCAAAGTGTTAGTGAAGGGCTCTGTATAATGTAGTTAGGGATGTTGTTCCAAAGTATGGGGAGTGTCTGTGACAGGAAGCTGTCCCTCCAGCATCTTCTGGTTATTGTTGTGGCAAGGTTCAGCTCACTACAGTGTGTGGCTCACTATGACATTGATTCCCATAGGTGGAGCATATCCATCAAGCCTGAGTTCGACATGTGTTGGCCAGCGGAGATCATCTCTGGGTAAACGAGATGCCACTGAGTAAAGCAGGAGTTTATTCAATTTGGCTGCATAGGCCATAGGTTGGAGGCCAGTATTCCCCTTGGCGAGGTACATTTGTGGACCTCCCAGCTGTTGGAAGTGCCTTCTGAGGTACATCCCACATGGGTTATTATACCCTATGATGGGACTGATGAATGACGAGTAAAGGGGCACTATAACCCCAGTATGTTTAGATGGGGATCCTTTAGTAATCAGATGGCCTACATAGAAGGATGTCCTAACTACTGTGGAGATATGATTGTCAAAGGGGAGATCACTATCTACCTTAGTCCCCAGATACCCCATTACCTAATCCATATTAAAGTGGCTGCCACTTATGTGCTAATATGTGGTTGCCAATTTCACAATGGAATGACCATGCAGTTAGTGAAACTTGGCTGGAGGCCGTGACATTGACACCCTGTGATGTTCTCTGTGAGGCCCCTTGAGGGATATCTGTGTCAGCTGGACTATCAATCATGGCTCCCAGTTCGCAGTCATTGCCAAACATGGTCTGCCGTACTCCACCTGTGTTTGCCTGTATCTCTGAGATGCATATGCCAAACAATAGGACTCCCAGGGCTGAGTCCTGTGGGACACCAGTCGTGACTGGTCAAGAGTTGTACCTGGAGACCACTAGTCGTACCATGTGGGTTCTGTGTGTAAGCCCATAACAACCCAACCTGTGATGTATGGGTGTATGTACAGGCTGGTGTGTATATCAATAATACCTGAGTGGGGCATGGTGTCAAAAGCCTTGGCAAGGTCCAGGTAGTATGTGTGAACCACCTTCCCCGTCATCTAAAGTCATGGTGACTGTATGTAAGATGTCAAACAGGTTCAGTAGGCATGAACTGCACTCATCCAAGCTGACCTGGGTTGGGTCACGTGTTTGGAGGCTACCAATGTCTTTGTTAATGAGTGCCATGAGGATGCGAATCATACCATTGCAGACCAGGCTATTCAGGCTTATGTGGTGGTAGTTAGCATGGTTAGTTATGATTCCACCTTGATGGAGTGGAATAACTGTTGCCACATGCCATTGTATGTGCATGTAGCCTATGGAGAGGCTGAGGTAGGAAAGCTTAATTAGGTGGGGGGGGGTCAGGTTGTCTTGTACAGTATGCAAGATCTAGTCTGGGACAACATCTGCCTCCATTGACACTGTGTTCTGCTGTTAGAGAGGGCCAATGCCACCTGTGTGTCTCTGATGTGTGGGATACTGTATCTTTTGGGTAGAGTTGTGGGCTTTTTAGGGGGTGAAGTATGCACTGAATGTACCTGCAAGGATGTTGGCGATATCAGTAGGGTCAGCATATTTTGTGCTATATTTCACCAGCACAGTGCATGTCATCACGTAGATCCTTGACATAGCCAAAGAAGGCTTTGTGGTTATTTTTTGAATCCTTGCGTATTCTCCTGCTGATGTTAGCCTTGGATGATGTCACGAGGGACCTATGTATCATACTAATAGTGGTCACAGATGTCTGCCCTTCTTGGGATTTGCTGTTTGTCTAGAACACTGTCCTACTTCTGTGGTATAGCCTGTATATTGCAGAGGTCCACCAGACCTCCTTGTCTAGGAGGAGTGAGTCTTGGCTTACCAGTGATTGCACAATCCATACATCTGTGTAGATGCTTATAGACTGCATTTGTTAATCTGTCTGCATCTTGAGCAGTGTTTCCCCTTAGTGTGGGGGCTGTGAAACTCCCCACCCCTGTCACTAGTAGTGTCAATTTAGCTGTAGGAAAGGTATACACTGTGGTATCTGTGGGTGGGGGAGATGCTTGGGTGCGGAAACAGTGAATAGTTCATGGTCAGATCTAACCAGTGACTG
>NC_056745.1:1537827875-1537900375 GCF_019279795.1 Protopterus annectens | reverse complement strand
TAAGAATTACAGTGTAATCAATGCATATAGTGGAAATAGCTATCTTGTAGAGATGTAATGTTGAGCAGTAGTAATGCTTGTAGTATTTTATGTGTGTACTGCTGTAGGTCACACGGAAAACTCCGCATACACCACAAGGGATGATATGGGCTTGGAACCCACCAATTCGCTTCCAGCCACTGTCAGTGTCAGGATTGGTCCAACAAGTATGTGCTATAACAGGGGATAGTATATGTCGATATATTGTAACAGTCGACAAATGTATGGGTGTATAAGTAAGATGAACATGTTAAAGGTGGGTTTACCGTGCAAATATGGTGTGCATTGTGGGATATTGTGCCAATAACTGTGTAATGTACAGTATTTTATTCAGATCTGTATTCTATTCTACATAGCAGTTCTGTTATGTTATGCAAACAGTAGTTATGTCTATTGGCAATTACACTACTCAATAACAGGATACATATCATTTGTATTCATCTGACAGTTTAGCAGCATGATAGCAAAGATAATTGGAAGAGCCAGGTAACTATCCATGCACATAACACATGTAATATTCACCTCTCTAGTATAGTTTGCAAGCAATAACAGCTGTGCATGTGCATGTGTACGTGTTATGCAAATGTGTAGTGACCCTTGTTACAGGGCTGGACCTCTCTAGTATCATTTGCAAGCAATAACAGTTGTGCATGTGTACATGTTATGCAAATGTGTAGTGACCCTTGTTACAGGGCTGGTCCTCTCTAGTATCATTTGCAAGCAATAACAGTTGTGCATGTGTACATGTTATGCAAATGTGTAATGACCATTGTTACAGGGCTGGTCCTCTCTAGTATCGATTGTAAGCAATAACAGCTGTGCATGTGTACATGTTATGCAAATGTTTGGTGACCCTTGTTACAGGACTGGACCTATCTAGTATCGTTTGCAAGCAATAACAGCTGCACATGTGTACATGTTATGCAAATGTGTAGTGACCCTTGTTACAGTGCTAGACCTTTCTAGTATCTTTTGCAAGCAATAAGAGCTGTGCATGTGTACATGTTATGCAAATGTGTAGTGACCCTTGTTACAGGGCTGGTCCTTTCTAGTATCGTTTGCAAGCAATGACAGCTGTGCATGTGTACATGTTATGCAAATGTGTAGTGACCCTTTTTACATGGCTGGACCTCTCTAGTATTGTTTGCAAGCAATAACAGCTGTGCATGTGTACATGTTATGCAAATGTGTTGTGACCCTTGTTACAGGGCTGGACCTTTCTAGTATCATTTGCAAGCAATAACAGCTGTGCATGTGTACATGTTATGCAAATGTATAGTGACCCTTGTTACAGGGCTGGACTTCTCTAGTATCATTTGCAAGCAATAACAGCTGTGCACGTGTACATGTTATGCAAATGTGTAGTAACCCTTGTTACAGGGCTGGGCCAAATGGCTATGTGCACACCTACATAGAGTGGATATTGAGAGTAGAGACACACTGGTTGAACTACCAGGTTTGTGTAGCCCAACCTCTCATTGCCAACCTAACAGCCACTTGCACATACTGTATGTAAGGTAGTGCACAGCACTGGTAATGAAACACGTTGCATATCATCTTTAACTCCAGTGTAACATCTGCAGTAGGAGTGTAAGATGTAGGAGACAGCTGCCCATGTGTAATAGCCACTTCACAGGTGATGGCTCACACTATCTGATTATATCTTGATCATGTTGATAGTGGCATCAGAGTCTATTGATACATGACTCTGTTTGGAGAGTGGGTGTCTGTGTTCAACAGAGCTCATGGTCCTGGTGGATATGTGAGTATATACCCAGAGAAGGAATCTGACCTGTAGACACTTAAATCATCTATAATCAGCTAACAGGATGTGATGTGATCCTCAGAGGAGGATTGCTGCTAAAGGTAGCTACAATGTTTCCATAATAGCCAGTGTTGTCACGTCCATAACACAAATATTTACATGTGAGCATCACTGTCTAAAACATCTTAAAAAGCAATACGTAAACTAAATACAGTACGTGGTACTTGTAGTACTGAATGCTCATACAGGCATGTCCACTAGTTAGCTACTGGTGTTTACTAATGTCAGCTTTGTGTATGTGGCCATCCTGGGGGATTGTAATATCTATGCCATGTACACTGCCAAACCCACCTAACACCACACCACACACATTGTTTGGGATGCAGCTACAGGGGTAAGCTGGAAGGCAGCCCAGTCTACAGCCAGGACTGGCCTGGACAGTCGTGAGGTGTAGGTTAACACATGCAACTCATCAACACAACCAACACATACCCTTACCAGAACACAGTAAGGATACCCACACACACTACCAGAAATCACATACATTCACAGACACTTCTAAGTATCTGGCCAAACAAGTGACCCCCCCAAGCTGGAAAAGACAGACACCAAAATACACAAACTGTATTACATAGTTTGCATATTTGTGTCACACCTCAGAACACATGGCTGGAAACATGCCCAACAGTACTCATTTGTGAATGCAAACTCAAGCACTATGTTACACATCAACCTATACAAGAGCATACATACTGTCAGCTGCCTGTCTGCCATGATTAGCCACATACCCATACACTCAGACCACCTTTTGAACTATACAGGTGGCTCTGGCATATTCCATGTTGTTGTGCAGGACCTGTGATGCAGTAGCCTAGACTGCATGGAAATGCATGTAGGAACTGTCAGGTCTTGTAGCTCATGCAGGTATGTCCCAAGGCCTGGGTAAAATTCTGCCATTGGCCAGAATGATACTGCAGTACAGGGACAAAAGAATTGTATTCCACAATTTGTCTAGTGTAGTGGTGCAAGTCAAAGGGTATCTAGTGTCTGTCTGCCTGGGATAACATGGTTGACAGACCATGATGCTTTGCCAGACAGGGCTTGCACCTGTCACCCCTGAGAATCTGGATACTGCCTAGGGCTCATGCTTTCCCTATAGTGCCTTCATCATGCACAGTTCAAGTGACGGTCCACTGCTGTTACAGGGACAGCCAAGCAATAAACTGTGGATCTCGCTACACAATGATACATGTCAGAAACACTATATGGACACACATTTCAATCCTTAACATGGAGAACATATCTGTGCAGTGGCTGAGACATGTTTCAATGCTCTGGACAGCACACCTGCATGACCATGTTATAACACATACCTCACCTCTTGCCCATTATCCTTTATTGGAACACACAGGCCGCAGGTGTGTCCATATTCCTGAAGGATATGCACACCCCCACGCTAGTTGCACTTGCATAACTTCAGATGCATTATACTGAGCAACTACCTTTGTGCCAAAGTGGAATTCAAATTGCACCTTGAGACAGATCACCCACCAGTACACCCCCATGCTAGTTGCACTTGTATAACTTCAGATGCATTATGCTGAGCAACTACCTTTGTGCCAAAGTGGAATTCAAATTGCACCTTGAGACAGATCACCCACTGGGCCACGGATTTCCCAACTGTCATAATGTGCTGTAATGGGGAAGATTAGGTCTGAGACAGAACCATAATAATGGCTACTCTCAACTATTCCATTATGAACTTGGAAGACTCCTCATGTACCAACACCTGTGCTCAATGCATGTTGGATTCCATTGATCCCACTGACCTGGATCACAGTAGTCACACACACAGGGCTAACAGTATGCTACACATAGTTAGTCCCCGATGCCAATGTTATGTTTCCTAAGAGCAGAGTAGTGACTGTCATGGCACCCATACAGATGGACAATGCATGTGCAAATGCGGAATCCTACACAAATGAACCTTAAGCAGCCACATATGTACAGTGATTGTGCCATTGAAACAGAACCAGGATTAAACCCAACACAAACAAGAAGGCAAACTGGTGGTACCATGCTTTAAACTGTACCACAGAAGGTAGTAACTGTTGCAAGAGTAAACACACATGAGTGTAGGTGATCCCTGGTCAGCCTCAGTAAGATGTAGATACACCACATAAAACCACACAAAGCTACTGTGAAACTAATCAGCCACATATTATGAGGCCAAGCACAGAGCATTATATAGCTGTGTCATTAATTGTAATGGCAACGACAAGACCTGCCGTGCTGCAAAACACTATGGCATGGGAAGTACTGCACCTACAGAAATAGCACTTGTTCATCCAGATAGGGTCTTGGAGAACCTAAACCCACTCCTACCCCCCCGACAGCTACACGTAGTAATATATCCATATACACTACAGGGCCCCTGTAATAACGACTATACAGGTACAAGCTGCACTCTCTAAATCCATACATACAGTTTTCATGGGACCTGTCAACATCCCAGGGTGTATCCTACACAAATGTAAAAACATTCAGCTATCCACATACACATCATGTTCAATCATAGCTCCATGTCAGGCAGTGTACACACCGAATCATGCACAGTAACAGTTATCACACCCCACAAAGGAGGAGACACCATTGATAATGGGAAATAGTGCACAACTACCCTGCTGAGTCTGGTCTGTAAGGCCATGAACCATGATCAATGTATTTGATGTACTTGGTACAGATGTAGATGACAGTAAGGTTAATTCACACTGCATATCATGACCTTGCCAGGTCATAGGACACCATCACCCATACTGTGTTCCAGCTACACTCAGTAAACTAGGTGACTATTCCTATGTCACTGGAGTGGTTGGCAACTGGACTGCTGGCAGAACCAACACTACAGAAAGTGCCTGACTAATACACGCACATCAGACCAATGTCAGCCACAGTAATACAGGGTTCATTCCTGGTACTCCCCCTCTTTGTTATCTATACCACACAGACTAACACAGAAGGCATTAGCCTATTGATGTTTGCAAATGACTATGAATTAGGAGCAATAGTGGTCTCAATGTGTGCTGTGTTCAACATACAGAAGGTCCTTAGTGTTGTCAGATGTGTGGTGTGTGACGTATGGCCACAATCTGACAGCTAAGTATTGCGTTGTCATCCCCTATGTTACAAACCCTGTACCCATGCACTACCACCTAAGCAGCGGTCAACATAATGGCAACTGTGTGTATGGGATGCAGCTGGACAATACTCTTTCCTTTGATAGTTACTTCACCACACCAGACAGGTAGCTGTATGTGGCACCACTAATCATGACAGGGTGCCATCCAGGAATATAGAGATGATTGCTCAGCCATACTCAACACCCATGTGATCCATAATAGATCACATATTTCCATTAAGGGTTATTGCCCATGTGTAGATGGCTTACACTGCCCTTCCCAATCTCTAGCTACACTATGTAGCATGCAGCCAACCCTGAATAAAGCCATGTCCAACCCAGAGGTGTTGGACATGCTACACTTAACACATCCTGATCCCAAATAAACACATACTTAATGGACATCCACCTTTCTAGTACAAGGATTACAGCATGCCTGACAGATCTCTGTCCCATACACTTAACATACTCTTGCCATACTGTGCATCCCTGTCCAGCGAAGCTGCACATCACCCCTCTCTGCGAAATGGTGTGATGACCGCATGCCAAATATATCAGTAACCCTGTGGATCAGTTCTGTGGCACTGCTTGAACTGGCCACTGAAACTTACCTCTCTGTTGCCTACAGCTAGGTAACCTGTCTGCTTAGGCTCATAAATGGCCCAGGGCATATAGTCTACTAGATCACTATGACCATACAGGCTATAGTTGATATCCAACCCTGCAAATACTATCAGGCTAGCTATTGTCTCATGTGTTACACATGTGCAACACAGGCAATACATGGCAGGATACTACACAGCTGTGCAGTGCCATGTAGATGTATATGGCAAAACTCATACATGCTTGCAAGTCTGCAGGGTCACAGGTCATATCCTTAACGGCTATGTATGACTATATATGTGACATATACACAGCATTAAGGTCGATTGCATTAATGTGAACACATTCTGACATGTGCTGATAAGTAAAGACACCAGTACAGGCAAACAGACATGCTCACGTCAAGACATCATCCACATGATGTATGAGCAATGTCATCACATGACACACACATATATGGCAATAACATCACATCACCAGTAAGTGTCAAATGTGTGTGACTTATACATGTCAGTGGTGTTAGTGTCATGTAGATTTGCAAAGATGTATTTGTAATCTTAATAAATGTGATACACATGTATGCTCAGCTGTACTTATGTATTTTCTCTGTGAGTTATTGTGACCTGTCTCCATAATTATGTCTTCCAGGTATACCATGTAGCAGGCTGCCAGTGTACAGCCACTTGGAGGATGAGGTCCTCGTCCCATACCTCCTTGACAACCGTACAACTCTCTTCAGCCATGTGCCACAGGATGCACAGCAGCAGGATGCCCTGTGGAAGGAACTCTGCAGGAGGGTAAATGATGTTGGCGGTCACAATCGCACCTATCAGCAGGTGCACCAACACTGCACTGACCTCATAAGACAGGCGAAACAGCGTGCTAATGCACTCGCCAGGGAACAAGGTGCAACAGGTGGGGGCCACTCACCTAACCCCCACTCACATGTACTGAGGAGCTACTGGCCAACCAGGGGACACCTGCAGACCTCCATCCACAAGCTTTAGCTGGTATTGTGGAGGTGGGTGTCTCTCAACCACTGAGCCTGGAGTTGCCTGGTAAGTCACTACTACACATATAACACAACTATATTTCACATAGTTACATGTGTTACTGTACAATATGTAATGTAACATCATAATCAAGGCATGTATGCACACATGCCACATACTATAGTCTGCTACTCTATGTATGCACAGATGTGCATACTCCATAGTATAGTGTATTGTGCTGGCTTATGTGCTAACATGGACATTGCACCCTGTAGCTATCACACAGGTGTGGATAATGATCGTACTACTGTGACACTCCTGTTTAGGTACCTCTGGCATTTTGCAGTGACAGCAGCCTGGGTCAGGTGAGATTGTTATTATTTACCAGGCTTGATAATGCACAGAGCATATTAATTGCATGCTATCTGCCATAACACACATACACATAATGTATTGTGGTCCTGTTAATGGACACTGGTCAGACCTGCAATGCATCACAGTGTTTACCCATGTGAAACAATTGAAGACTAGATGAAACACCTACACTAAACCTTCCAAGCCGTTATTGCCAGATGTGTGGACAACAGTGAATACAATGATGGAGGTGTGTTTCATTGTAGGGACAGTTACTACATATCAGCATTACACATGTTGGGAATATGAGCAGTACTGTACAGAGAGCATATGTGTGCACACACTCTGAATGTGTTGGAGCTGGAGTATGACTGCCCACAGGATACACCCTTGTGGATTATACCCTTGCTATGAATGTCACACAATGTCATGCGCTATCTGATATGCCCATGACATGTAGTGGGCTGACTGCAATAACACTGCTCAACTATCCTGCAAAACATGTCTCACATCCCATACATACCATACATACATTGCATAACTCTGTCCTCAGAGGAGCATACAAAATCTATGGGTGTATGTCATATGGGATAACAATGACACGTGAAATAAGATGGCCATCACAACTATTGGACAGAACATGTGTACACATGGCCATGGAGGATGGCCAAAGACATGAAGCAACACACACAGTAGAAGTGATGTACATGTGTGTACACCCTGTGTACATTAGTTCAACACAATGCAACTATGGCCTTTGTGTAATGGTGATATTGCAGATGTGAAACACTAAACATCATACAGGCCTGTGCACAGCTTGTGTAGGCATAACATGAAACCACTACATAACATGTCTTGAAGATCTTGAGTGCGTCACGACATGAAAGCATTCACCTATATAGTATCCAACTACATACATGTGTTGCACAACATACACATACAACCACATCAGGCCACAGATACAGTACATTCACCTTGCTGGTGTCAGACATCACTGTCATGTCTGCTCCTCATATGTGTGAGGTACACAGATGGCATGTGGGACATAGAGTACTGCTAAGTTAGCCATGTGTGGGCATAGTTGCCAGGCTTCAGTAATATGGTTGCAGATGTGCAGGGGTGTCATCCGTATAACGCAATGAACACCCAACGAACCTTGGATCCTGGTGTGTAAAAGTTCTCCTTTATTAAATAGTACCAACAAAATCCGCATACAAATAAAACCAACGACAAGGACTAGTTGCCACAAACATTCCTTGGCTTCTAATATCATTTTTTCGTCACCACCATTATTTTCTTTGTTATATGTTCTATCAATAATGAAAAATATAAATCTTTTAAAATTAGAACAATTGATACTGTGGTTATATAGAGCACTGTTTTTTTTGTGTTTTTTTATGTCACGTAAATGTTCACTAATACGTGTTTTAAGTTTTCTAATCGTTTTCCCTACATAAAACGCATGACAGGCAGTACAGGATGCTACATAAACCACCATATTTGAATTACAGTTGCATAACACAATTATAAATATAGAGGTAGAGACCATCGTTAATAAATCCTTAAATAAGAGACAGCCCATTATGTCAAGAGATATGGGAACGCTGAAAACACAATTTTTAGAATTTGAAAAAACTTTAAGAATCTATAAATCGCTTCAGATGGACAATGCGTTCCTGGAACGCTCTCTTGAACTAAAACAGGTGCCAAAGGGGTTACGCCTGTTTAAACTACCACATGGCTTCCAGGAAGGCACGGAAGTATTTACAGAATTGCTACATCTCTTTGACAGAACTGGTTTAGATTTATTAAGGTTGATTATTCGTAATAATAATGACAGACTGAATGTTTTAAAGGAGAGACTGAACATTTTAGATAGTAATATCAAAGCTGACCTGTTATATGAACATAACAAATTTAGGTTAGAAAACATTTTTAAGGATATTGACAGGTACATTAACAAGGGTTTGGACATCAAAAATAACAAAATAGAAAGAGATAGTAGGGATTATAACAACAAAGCTTACACCCATTTTAGGGAATATAAGAATATGCAAGTTCAAAACCGAAAACAAGTTATGGTGAACAGACAAGATCTTAGTCCCAATATTGATAATGTGAATACTAACCAAGTTAATTTTAATGATGAAGTTCAACCAGTTTTTTTAGAACCTCCATCTCTGAGGAGATCGGAACGAATAAGGGAACAACAGAACAGCCACAACCAACACACTCACAGATATCACAACAACCAACCATACAGAACCCACTCATGGCAGAGATAGCAACCATAAACTCTAGCTACACAGAAGTGAATAGTGAGGTAATTAGTGGTTCAAAAAATAATATTGATACACTGTATCCCACATTAGATACACAGGGAATAGGTGAGTTGCTAGTGACAATGAACAGTTTGAGTGAGAATAGTTTGGATGTAGTACCAAACAATGTGATGAATGACTGTTCTGTTACTTCCTTCTCTGGTTTCAATTTCTATAATTTTACAGGACATAAATTTGACAGCAAATATTTACAATTATTAAGTAGAGGCTTTACTTTTGTACCTACATTCAAATTAGATGTAGGTAAAGTATTGACAAATTTGAGAATGTACACTAGACTTTTAAATTTAAAAATATTTTTTCACAATACAGGTGATCCATTGCAGAGCTCCAGACATTTGAGTCTTAAACGCCACAGTACTTTTATACCCCCACAAAATTGTATGATTCAGATTTTCAAAAAGTTATGTGAATCACAAATCAGAAGAATTACAAAATATAACAATGTTAACAAGAAAAATTTGACACCATCAGAGAATTTTTGTCTTAAAGAACTTACTGGTTCAGACAAATATCGAATCATGAAACCGGACAAAGGTGGGGGAGTAGTCATTATGCTTAACTCTGATTACAATAATAGGATGTCCACTTTGTTGGAAGATAATGAAGCATATCAAAAAGTTAGTAGAAATGAGATCAACCAAGCATACACTAAGATTGATTGGCTGTTTTATGAATTCTTGATGGATGGGAGAATAGACCAACAAACTTACAACTATATTTCAGTTGAATTCCCAATTACTCCATCTATATTTGGGACCCTCAAGATTCACAAGAACATGAACCATCCCCCGTTTAGACCTATAGTGTCAGCCAAAGGATCAAAGACAGAACCATTGGCCGCCTATATTGATTTCAAATGTAAACCTATTTTGAATTCTATACCACATATCATAAAAGATTCATGGCATTGTCTTGATATTATAAGACAATTCATGAATACTTTTGATTTTAGAACTAAATTCTTAATGGCTACTGTGGACATCATTAACTTATTTACAGTTATTCCAAGGTTTGGAGATGTTTGAAGCATGCTTAAATAAATATAGTAAACATAATAGTCCTGACCATCGATTACTTACTGAGATGTTAGAACTGGTTTTGGAGAACAATTTTTTGTTCTTCAATAAAAAATTTTTAGACAAACAAAGGGGGTAGCTATGGGGGCCAGGTGTGCCCCCATTTATGCAAACTTGGTTTTAGCCTATTGGGAGTTTGAATATGTCTTTACAAGTACATTTTGGAACAAAGCGCTGTTATACCTGCGTTTTTTAGATGATATCCTTATTTTTTGGAAAGGATCTGAAGATGAATTTAATGCATTTGTCACTTTTTTGGGTAAAACTACGAGTTTTCTCAAATTTACTAGTCATGTGTTTGTTAATAACATTAATTTTTTAGACATTACGCTCTGTTTGGATAACAATAAGTTTGATTCAGGTATTTACAGGAAAAAAACATACTCAAATTCTTTTTTACATTTTGACAGTTGTCACCCCATGCACCAAAAAAAGAATTTAGTTAAAGGACAAATGGTTCGATTGTCAAGAATTGTCAGTAATGAAGTAGTTTTTGAAAGTGAATTGGAGAAAATTACAAATATGTTTTTGGCTAGAGGATATCCTGCTAATATTGTTCAAGAGATTAGTAGAGAAATTGTAACTAAAAGGAGTACATTATATAAACCAATCATCTCTTTGGACTCTGACAATAATACAATCATGAAATTACCTACTTCAAGACATGACACTTTTATTCTACCATTTAACCATTGTTCTCAACAGATAGTTAATGCTATACATGAAGCCTGGACTAGTGTCTTTGAATTAAATCATGAATTTAGGGACATAATAGGAAATACACCTAAAATAACATTTAGTAGAGGTAGAAACTTAAAAAATCTATTTGAACAGCACACTAATTATGATTTGTACAAAAATTCCAAAATGAACAAATGTGGAGCATGTCATGTTTGTAGATTTATTAACGATGGTCCCTACCTCTATATTTATAATTATGTTAAGACTATTAGATGTCCAGGGTTATGCAACTGTAATTCAAATATGGTGGTTTATGTAGCATCCTGTACTGCCTGTCATGCGTTTTATGTAGGGAAAACGATTAGAAAACTTAAAACACGTATTAGTGAACATTTACGTGACATAAAAAAACACAAAAAAAACAGTGCTCTATATAACCACAGTATCAATTGTTCTAATTTTAAAAGATTTATATTTTTCATTATTGATAGAACATATAACAAAGAAAATAATGGTGGTGACGAAAAAATGATATTAGAAGCCAAGGAATGTTTGTGGCAACTAGTCCTTGTCGTTGGTTTTATTTGTATGCGGATTTTGTTGGTACTATTTAATAAAGGAAAACTTTTACACACCAGGATCCAAGGTTCATTGGGTGTTCATTGCGTTACCAGTGTTTCGTTTGTGGAGGTTCAGTGTCATCCGTATACCCTTCTGTGACCTGTGTCACACATTCCACATTAGGGTTTAGTGTGTATACAGTGACGTGGGTCACATTCCACATTAGATACGTATTGTATGTAAACATAGTCATGGCTATGAACTGTGTCAGTAGCTCACACTGTATAGCAATTGTGAAGCCACATGATGCCCTGCAATGACTATGCACATCAGCTCAATGTGCAGTATGTTCCTGCATATTTGTAGGGTGGACAGACAACATTGCATCAACTGAAGGCCCATGTTAGTATAACACGTCCCTGCATTGGGACACCACTACCGTACTGTAGATTGGAAAGGACACCATTGAGTTACACATGTATGCATGTCATTCAACACCTCAGCAGAAGACATGTCATACTACATGTGAATGGCAAGTTAATACGTCACACAGCAGGCCAGTGTACTGTAAACCTGTGCTGGTCTGTGGCACCATTGCAAAGTAGGGACAGCCATGTCAAACATGTGTGTACAGCCACATGCACAATGTCTAGACTCAGCTCAGGAGTAGGTAGAATAATGTTAAACAGATATGCACTGCTTTGGGGGATATATGCAAGCTAGGGCTCAGGCAAACATAGTATGCAGTCGACATACCCTACTTCTCATGTCCACACACATAGGGGCGGTGGCCAACACAAAGCATCAGTGGCAGATGTACAAAGGTCAGAGATGGTCTGTTAACATGTGGTGTATGTTGCACACACCATGGCAGTGTGGTGCAACAATGCAAGTTGCATGCATTATGTTGCAGATATGGGGCATAGGCTAACACAAATGGTGCAATACAGGTATGTATGCTAACCACCACTATAATTGTGTAAGGTGCATGCCATCTGCTATAACACATGCATGCTGTTGTGTGCATGTTAGGGATGTATGATAACTACCACTATAATTGTCTAAGCTGAAACTATAATTGTCTAAGCTGAATGCCATCTGCTGTATCACCTGCATGTAGCGTGTGTGTCTGTGTGTGTGTTTGTGTGTGTCTGTATGTCTGTCTGTGTGACTGTGTATCTGTGTGGCTGTTTGTCTGTGTGTCTGACTGTGTGTGTATCTGTCTGTGTGTGTGTCTGTGTGTGTGTACCTGTCTGTGTGTGTGTGTCTGTGTGTGTGTCTCTGTGTGTGTCTCTACCTGTGTGTGTGTCTCTGCCTGTGTGTGTGTCTCTGTCTGTGTGTGTCTGGTATAACTTGTAATGTACAGTTCTTGTCTTCCCCTCACAGGTGTTGATGTAGGCGCGTTGCCCTTCTGCAGTCCACCTGATGTTAGTGTCCCCACAGACTCTTGCAGTGATGATGACAGTATGATTGAGGCACAGGCAGGGTTGTCAGGGGCTGAATCTGTGCCATTGGTTGCCATTCCACCTGTCTCCCCCTCATCCTCGCACACAGTTCCCCTGCCTACACATACCCCATCACCACTGGCCATAGAGGAAGGACAGTTGGCGGGTGGTAGCATGGAACAGGGAAGTGTGGAGACTATGGAAGGTGTGCCTGCACACCATGATCCCAGTCAACTGACTCGTGATGTATCACACAAGCATGTGCCCAGCGCTGCTTGTAGGAGGACCACTGGCCAACATGCCCCTGTGAGACAAAGCACATCAGCTGGCATCACCAGACATATGTTTCGGTCTGTAATGGATGCACAGGCATGTGCTGAACAGCACAATAGAGAAGGTCTGAGGCTTCAGAAGGCTGCTGTCCGTTCAGTAACTGACAACATCCAGGCACTTGCAGATGCTCACCACCATCTTGTAGATGTTTTGGATAGACGATTGGGTGACATGGTGGGAGCCCTTGACCGTGGCATGTCAATCCTAGAGTGTGGAATGTCTGTGCTGGAACATCTGGTGGGAGTGAGGCATTGGGCATGTGGACATAGGTCAGCTACATCACCTGTTGAAGGTCAACGTGAACATGCTACTGCACATGCCCGCTCCAATAGTGGCAGTAGCAGCAGCAGTGCAGCTGGTGCTGTGCAGTCCACACCAGGCCACATGCACATGGTCCTGGATGGTCCCAACAGGGACACGATTCCAGTGGACATGTGTCGTCAGACAGTACCCAATCTGGACCTCTGCTTGTTAGTGCCCGTGCAACCCCTGGCAGGTGCAGGTCACGTGGCCATGGCCAGACACTGTGACCTGTGAAACCTGCCTTGTACTGTCTGCAGCAGTCAATAATACCCCTGTGTAGGCCAGCCACATGCCAGACCTGTGTGCATGCTTACACACACACCAGAAACAAATGTAGGGCACCTCAACACACACACACGTATAACATCCACACATGCCCAGTGATATCACAGGCCCTAACACACACACATGATGTCATCCAATGGAGCAGCCTAAGCCTCTGGCAAACATTATCACCCTGTGCATTTGATGATGCCTGTGCCATGTCCCTGTCATCTACACCATCAGTTCAGGGACATGCTCATATGGTCTAATGCACAGGGTGAACATACTAGGTAGACAATTGTAGATTAATATTGTTGAGTAGTGTTGAGAGGCAGCATACATACCATGTATTACAGTTTTAGAATGCATTTTATATGTTTGACAATATGTATCATGTGTAACAACACTAACAGCATGTTGATCTTGACATTCTACCTTCCTGTTTCAGGTGTAGTTGCATGTGCCGGGGGATGTCGGTGCTTGCGGTTAGTGTCTCATATGTACATGTTGACTACCCACAGGTCAGTATGACAATACCTGCATGCACTTTGTAGCTTCCACATCACAGTTATATTCTCCCATGTTTCAATTATGTTTACTGTTCTAATGATCCAAGAGCATGATAGCTGTGTAGTAAGCTACTGTGTTCAGAGCCATCACATCCATAGCGGGTGACATCACAGGTATAGTTACCTGGAGCAGGGCAGAGGTAAAAGAGTGGTATGACGGATGACAAAGATAAAGGCCAGTGGAAATAGTGGCTTCTCATTAGGAAGCAGTAATACCCACTGCCATGACAGCATGCAAACACAGACACACCCACACACTCTGGGATTCACAGACACAGTAACACACACTCTGACACACACACACACACACACACACACACACACACACACACACACACACACACACACACACACACACACACACACAGTTGCCAGTGTTCAGATGAGAACCCCTGCCTATGTGCATATCATCATTGCAGTACTACGCAATTACAAGATGCGCCACAGAGATTACGCATGTACAGGTATTCGGAATGGCCTAAGATAGAGGACATCGACAGGGATACTACAGCGCAGTGAGTGTATGTGGGGATGGGGGTCCATCAGTAGGCTATGTAACAACAGGTCACACCCCAGGATGTACATGTTAACAGGTGGTTAGAATGCCCGTCTACGACTGATATCAACAGGGATGCTAGATTGCATTGAGTGGATGTGGGGATAGGGCTTTAACATTTCACTATGGTAAAATACAGCCTCATTCCAGGGGCCGGACAGCCACACACACACACACACACACACACACACACACACACACACACACACACACACACGCACACGCACACACACACACTGTGGCATTCACAAAGATATACACCTATGTCACACACACACATAGACACTTTACATGTGTGAGGTTCAACCACCTGCCTATGCCTTTTTTTCTACACATCACTTTGTACTGGTGTCAACAACAGTGTTCAGGAGAGTGAAAACATGTGGGATGTATTCCCAGTCATACATGACATATATGGACACACACACACCCACCCACATGTGCCAGTACTGTGAATCAAACACCTGCCTATCTCATGATAGGTATTACAGAAGTACAGCACTATCGCATCAGGTACAAAGCTTGCTGACTCTTTCATTTGCCAACTGTGCTGATATATGCACAATATATGCACAGGGGAGGTATGGCTGTTACAGGTGTCATGAGGTTTGCCTTCAGTGTCACCCTTACAGCATTCTACATTGTCTGTCTTCCACTTCATTTAACAAAACTTGACCTTAGCAGTTAGACAAGTTATTGTAGGAATGGTTGTAACACACCTGTGAGCTGTCCTCAGTAATCATTCATCTGCAAAGAAGCCCCACCACTTAGTAGTCATGTCCAAACATCAGTCCATACCTCATGTATGGCTTACTGTACTTAGAGCATATCACCATATACAGTTGGCAATGTTGAGGCTGTATTGCAACAGCATGATGTACTAAGACAACAGTCACCTTCAGACGTCAGACACTGCGCACACATGGAATCTACACAAACATCAATACATGTACACATATGCGGTGTGCATCAGTAAGTGCACTATCAGGTCAAGAGGATACATTCCACACCTTCCCCATGCTATGTATGAAACATAGCTGAGCATTACACCATAATGGATGTTGTATTCATGTACTGATAGGAGACAACCAGCTTCACCGAGTAGCCAGGTGTACATATATGACAACAGCACATATCAGCGAGACACACACAGCATTATTCCATGTCATACTCCTACAAAATGTTACTTGACAGTGCCATGGTAAAGTCAGGGCACTGTAATGGTCAACATTGAGCACATCATATTTGCCCCACACATGTCATGTTCACTGGAAGAGTGCCAGCAATGTGCTCTGTTACAGCTAGGCAGTACACTCATTCAAGCATGTGTGAGGTCTGTGGCTTGTAAACATCACACCCCAGCATGTACTGGCTATTGTGTTACTAAGGCTAATGTCCAGACAGCACATAGCATGCATGGCTTGCAATTGTTGAAATAGGGTATATGTAGGAGCTGTGGCCACACATGACTGTACCACTACATGTCATGAACATATCACCTGTGACTACACAGGAACATACAGAGCAGAGCTGGATTTCCCTGAGTCTGTCAATACAGGCCTTGTGTAGGTCCTATGATCATGTTATTTTGGTGTGTTTGTAGGCATTGCATTAGGTGGACATGTCTAATGACATACATGCCACATGGGGTGTTGTATGATATGATAGGTGTCATGGGTGACCAGTAGAGAGGGAATATTACCTCTGTTAACATAGATATCAAACCTTATATACTGTTGGCATGCTATCTGCCATGTGCATGTGTGTAATGACTGTAGCCACCTGTATGTAGAAAGGATAACGAAAGCTATGGTAATGTCATTTATGTTGGATGAGTGTGGGATGTACATATCCAGGGCAGGTACAGTTAGGTCACATCCAACCATGATGGTGTTGTTTACTGGTGTACAGCAACAGTCGACCGTGTTAATGCTGACAACATCCGAGGGACCCTAGTATGTGTACAACTGAGCTGTTTACAAACAGTGGTATTATTGCATTGCATAACACATTATGCAGCTGTGTCTGTAGATTGGTACTTTGTACAGATGATGTAGGCTTAAGTACAGTCCACCAGTCAAGGGTTATCTGGTGGTCTACCATACTATGTCATACCACATATGGATGTGTGTCGGTAGTCTGGGGAGAAGGTGGTGGATGTATATGAGGATACAACCTAGAATGCAGCATTTGCCACTGTCACCTGTTCCTGACTCATTTGTGATGTGATATGTCAGAGTAGTGGTCTTTACATGTAAGTAGCCTTTATTAATATGTGTACACCACCACCTGGAATGGTCCATATCACTGTTATGGCCCACATGTCTGGATCTGAGTTATATGGTGGTAGTGCAATTGTGCACTACAGAGCCTTCAGCCAGGTGTTCCTCACTGCACAGATGTAAGTATTCCCCACTGTAGGTACTACATTGAGCAAATGGATTACTAAAGCCACACATCTAGCACTGGTTAGCATAAGCATCCAATGCAATTGTCTTGTAGGTGTCAGGGTGTTACTTCTGGGTGTAGGACATTTGCCTTGGAATGTGGCTATATGGGTAAATGCGACCTAGGTATTATCCACACACACATGAAACATGGATGCATGTGCTTTGTGTTAAAGGCTTGTCATTCAGTCATGACAGCCTGAAATGACAGACACTGGACAACCTCATAATAACAGCAGTACATTGGCTCATTGTTTTCGTCTAGCAGTTGCCACTCATACCATGACATCACTGCACATGGCAATAATGTGCTTGGTAGCAAATGCCTCATGTACGGTGATGGACAGCAGCAGAAATTGTGTATATGACCAATGTGAGATATACTTAGGGTAGCAGTCCTGCTAATAATGACAACTACTAACACAGCCGAGAGAGGTCATCTTGACACCTGCACCTCAGTACCATTACACAATATTGCTTACACATTATGCTTGCACATGCCACTGTTCCATGTATAATTCCACTGTCCACAACCTGCTATCAATGTATGCCTTTCAGGGCAGCAAGGTGTGTGACACATGCTGTAGGTAGCATCCGCCTGTGTGTCCCAGGTAACCTATTTTCTGTCACGTCCACACATGCATGAATGTGTATACTTAACATATATATGTCAGTACTTCATGTACATGTATGCATGTGTATCACACACCACAGACACAGATATATCATTTACGGGCCACATACAGTTATCGGGTAGTAAACCAGTATGATGTGCATATATACTGACAGGTAAGATGTACATAGCTGTAAACCTGTGTGTTTACAATAGGAGTCCATTACAACGTGTTCTGTAAATGTAAGTGTATCAGCATACACACTGTGGCCTTCTGTGGTTAGAATCAGAGTGCATCCCAAACAGCCCTGTGATAATAAGTGTATGAGCGTACCCACTGCCACCTTCTGTAATTTGAGTCAGTACATCCAACAAGCCCTTTGTTACTAAGTGTATGAGCATGCCCAGTATAACCTTGTGTAGTTGTAGTCATAGTGCATCCCAAATGGCCCTGTGCTACTAAGTGAATGAGCATGCCCACTGTAACCCTGTATAGTGATAGTAGTTGTCCATTCCACAGATGACCATACTCCAGTTGAGTTTCCTGTTTTGCTACAACTATACATCTCAGGCCTACCTGCAGATGTGTCTTGTTTGTGCATGCAGGTTGTAATGGACACCTACTTTAAACACACAGGTTTACAGCTATGTATTCCAGGACTGCCAGTCTCCCTGTTGTTGTCCTCAGTCTTAGAAGGGCAGTCTGACTGCCTTGGAATGTGTAATCTCTGTGGCCTGTCTCGTAACTGCATAGTACTGTAATAGTGATCTGTAGATAGGCAGGAGTTCTGATCCCACCACTGGCAACAGTGTGCATGTGTTTGTGTGTGTGACAACAAATGCCTGAGTGTGTGTGTCAGCAAATGGCTGAGCATGTTTGTGTGTGTGTGTCTCAGCAAATGCCTGAGTGTGTGTGACAACAAATGCCTGAGTGTGTGTGTCAGTAAGTGGTTGTATGTGTGCATTTGTGTCTGCATTATGTCATGACAGTGGGTTTTGCTGCATTCCAAAGAGATACCTCCTTTTGCACTGGCCTTTATCCTTGTCAACTGCTAAACCTCTCTCTTCCCCCTTCCCCACTGCAAGTAATCAGTCCTGTGATGTCACCCAGCTCAGAAGTGAAATCAGAGTAAGTGTAATTGTATGGGTTCGGTGGCACACGCTCCAACTGCATACCACTGTACTAGTTACCTGCATGTTTGTGTGTGTGACTACCCTGTGGCCAGGCATACACATGTGTAATGTCTTTTAGCACACCATGGTAGCCATCTGTGGTGACCTGTGTCTACAAAGTATTACATAGTTAGGAATGGTAAAGAATACACAGTCAAGCACGACTACAGTTGGGCATGTTATTTTTCTGTGCCACTGTCGAGCAGTGACACAGAAGTGGTCACTGGGGTGTAAGTCCATACCCATCATTCCCCCATCCTAACTCCACAATCCTCATGGTAGATTACATTAGCCATCATTCCCCACCCCAAACTCCACATACACAACAGCCACCTCTTCTCTGGTGTACTGCTTAAGATTTAAATGTTATAACACAAGAGATGCCTCTGTTTTGTGTATACATCAGTTCCTTTAGAACCCTTCTGTGTCACAAAGTGTGTTCAGACATGTGTGTGTGTGTGTGTGTGTATGTATATATATATATATATATATATATATCTATATATATATATATATATATATATATATAAATAAATAAATAAATATATATATATATATATATATATATATATATATATATATATATATATATATATATATATACATGTTTATATACATATCTATATGTATAGATATATATATATACTATATATGTATAGATATATATATATATATACATATATATATATATATATATATATATATATATATATGTGTGTGTGTGTGTGTGTGTGTGTGTGTATAGCTATGGCTGTGTCTGTGTATATGCATATATATATATATATATATATATATATATATATATATATATACAGTGTTGGCAAGCCATACCCCTATATCTGGCAAAAGGCCTGGTGAACAAGGTATGCAACCCTACTATTACCCGGAATACGTTCTGAACCCATGTGTCATACACAAACACACTTGCCTAGAATATCCCACTATGTTGCTAGTACCCTGCACATTGATGACAGATAGTAGGCATGGTGTGATTGCAGTGTGCTGCAGAGGGCATGGCACCCTGTGCAGCAGTACAATAGGCACATAATTGCGTTCAGTGTGCCTTCACTATGTTGCCCATTGGATGCCTGCAACATATGTGGTGCCATCAAATGTGATCCACAGAGGCCATACAATGCCTTACACATGTGCCCTGTATGGACTGATGCCACTAACACCAGGGAATACCTGTATCATGCTATCAATGCAGGTGCAGGGTCAACCTGCTGTCTATAAGTCGGTCCTGCCACACCAGACCAGTATTGGCATATCTGAGGATAACAGTCTGTGTACACAACATGTGCCGGCCAAAGCAAGTACACTTGTACATGTCACTGTACATTATTGTGGGATGTGAACATCCCAGGCAATGTCCATGTCAAGGACTATCAAACACAGACACGGCATGCATTGCAAAGCAATGGCCATACACAATGGTAACCAGGATGTCAGGACAGTTCATACACTACCCATCTATGTGGGACATTGCAGACACTGAAACCCTGTACACACTGCACACCATTGTTGGGTGGCATGATGCCAAGGATTACCCCTCACCCAGCCTTGTACAGCCATCTTGCACAGCCAACCACTACACACCCATGAAGCAATGCACACATGCATGTCAGTACTGGCACATTGTGTCTGCATGTGGGGTATGATGCTCCCAACCACAGTCACACCCAGTATAACTCCCATTGGCATACCAACTGATGTCAGACATGTTCACATGCCCTAGCCCTTAGAACCTGTGGATATCCCCTGTGGTGCATGTAGTACCTGCACATAACTGCAATGTGGCAAACTAAGTAGTTAGAAAGTGTATTTGTGGACCTGGCAAAGTGCGTCAATGTGAGTCCATTAGACAGTGTGGTTGTGTTGACAATAACATCCGTTCATGTGGACAGCCATGTGTGCTACACCTAATGTATGTCTACTATATCTCTGTTGCAGATGTCGCTCACCAGCACACATATATGTTCTTACAGCACACCAACATGTCAGCTTTGAGGCACATGGAGGAACTGCATGCCCTTGTAATAGTAATGACTAGTCAGTCAGGGGTTTAAACCCCTGTACTGGTAAGTGTGTAACAGACGATGCTTAGGTTGTAGTCTCCGAGCCCTTCTCTGATGTACCTTGCCTCTGTCTGTCCCTCCCACACACTCTCTGGTGGATGTGGAGTTGTACACCTGCTCAGCAGCAGCTTGTGTTTTGTAAGTGATGGTCATGATCAGGCGATGGCCTCTGCATCTATTGCAGTTTTCCTCTAGCTGATTGCATGTGAAACAGCTGTGATGATGTTCCCATAGCCAATTGCATGGAAACACAGTACAATATCTAGGAACATCATGTTGGTGTTTGCCCATGACAGTCGCTGTGAGTGGAACCTGGATCTGGTGTTTGTTAAACTGCATCACAGATGATATCTGGATGTTCCTCAAATAACATACACAGTGGAAAATAGCCTAAAGACAGGAGGGTGATGTGCCAGACATGACTACAGCATATAGTGTAGCTATGCGTCATTGAGACTACTGCCAGTTTAACAGGTTGTGTGTGGTAATGGCTATTCTGCATGTTTTAAAACTGACAAAACAGTGCTTGTGAGGGAACTCCCATCTGTAGGGCCATCTGTGGACTGGTCAGTGTGTGGAAGCATTTGTTTCCTGTGTTATTCACTGAACACACATCTTAGAACAGCAGGAGCATAGTGTGAGGATTGCAGTCAGTACATGGTGATAGTGATGAGAGTTACCGCCATCGCATCCCTGATTGGACATATGTCAGATGAAACAGTGGTATGACAGTCACTGTCTGGGGTTCAGTGACATGCCAATAATGGGCAACTGTTCATAGCTGCAGTCACAAGTCTTCTACACTTTGTACAGATGCCATGCAGCATATATGCATGTGTTGTGCTCCCTCTGCATATGTATACTATCTGTTGTGCTGGCTTGATTGTCATATCTATGCATGGTGTTATAAGTAATCCTGAATGCTGTTGACTATTACTAAGCCATACCTGTGTTAAAACTGCAACATCATGGGCTGTATGGGTTTGGAGGTCCTGGCAGAACCTCCTGTCCCACTTCACCTGGCCATGGCACTGGGCACCAGCACATCTGAGGCCCAGCCTTGGACCTCCACCTCTGTTGGCTCTGCACCACCTTCTGGTAGAACCGCCACTGAGGATGGGGCTTGTCCCCCCTGGGATCAGGTCCAGACAGGAGCATGTCCACTGTCGTATAGTCCCGGACGTGGTCAGTAGGGGGCTCAATAAGAGGTTTCGAGGCCAGATAAGTCAGCTCGAGGGCAGAGTCTCACATTTACAGGGTGAGCCTGCCCCTTCTAGACAGCCCCCAGCACTGCCACCTTTGCGGCTGTTTTTGGTGCAGTAGTGGTTGCCTATGGCTGTTATCCTACCCAACCAATCCTCCATGAGCATACCCACTCCCCTTCCCCCACATCCCACTTTCACCCTACGGAAACAAAAGGCCAATCAGTTCCTAGAACAAAAATTGTCCCATACATAGCTATCCATTTCACACACATGTCCACTGGACACATGTAACCCTTTTAATATGCATCACAACATACTCCAGTTGTCCTCACCCCAGTCTCTTAGGCACATGATCTTGGTATGCACATGACTCCTAAAGGTTCCAGGTACACGTGATGCAGAAGACCCCATTGTACACACAACACTACTGGTCCCTTTATGGTTACCCCATTTACCTTTTACATGATGATGATGTCGCACACAACACCTTGCAAGAGTACTGTTCTCACATAATGATTGGACAGGAACTGTTGTGTTAATGTAAATAAAATGCACAGAGTGATGTATTTGGCCAATGTACAAATGTTTGTGTGTATTAATGACACATGTCTGTCTGAGGGAGTCTTGATATTACATAAGACAACACCACTACATACTACAGGTGTTGCTGGTGTTTCCCTTTTCATTTCTTTGTAATGCTTTGTTGTCACATGGGATGTTCTTGATATATATATATATATATATATATATATATATATATATATATATATATAGATATATATATATAGATATATGTATCTATACCTGGACATAAACACACACACATACATCTACATGATGGAATACATTTCCTATACTGTTGAATGAATGCGCTGGATGATATGTTTGTGATAACATCCGATATTTGTATGTTTGACATGGCTTAGTGGTAAATCACATTAGCTGTGTGTGCTGTGTCCTGGTTTTGAGCCTTGCAGAGGCCCTTTATTTTGTTGCTGGGCTGAAAAAGGCCGTTGGATATGGAGTGATTATGACACATTAAAGCAGTTGTGAGCGGGTGTGCGTGGGTTTGCGTGGAGCTAAGCAATGCTAACCTCCGGTTACAGTTTCTTACACTCAGTTTGCCTCTACATTGCTTCAACAGTGTAATACTCGCATACTGGCGTCCAAACAGCTTACACCCGCTTGCTCCCGCACTTGCAAATGCACTGCATTTGGTGTTTGCATCTGACACTCACACCCCTGGGTGGGTGTGAGGACTATGATATTACCTTGTGATGCCTATTATGTCAGATTACATGCCTACAGTATCGAGAATGGCTGCCCATTAGGCGAAAGCATGCCATTCAACTGTACGGAATCAGCGGCCTGTCCAGAGTTTGATTCATATTATTGGTGTGTTCCTCTCACAATCTGCACCTGTCTGGCTAATACATGGAAATTGACACTCTTCAATACAAACAAGTAATTGGGTTTTGGAACCCACATCCTTCAGCTGAGTTATGCTACTGCATACCTAATATTCTATCATCTTTCTAAGATTGTTAGTGGAATATGTGCTTTCTGTCCCTATCAGACCTCTCAAATGATTGGGAACAAATATCAACTGAATCATGGACACGTCATAACAACATCAGGGACACATTTAAATTATTAGTGCTATTAACCTAACACATTGACAGACTCAGAACATATGAATTCATACACATTTTCTGAGGTAAATGATGTTTATAACTCTTAATTGTTGTCATTATTCATTACGTGTAATTCACCACATTTCCTCCAAAAGTCACTAGTTTAAGGAGGGATTAAGTGGGACAGAGTTAGAATTTTAGTCAAAATCAGGGAAGTCCCTGGAAATCGGGGACAGTTCAGAAGTATGGTCCCTATTTGTTCCCCGAATGGTTTATTTCCTATCCAGTGGATTTGCTCTTAGGGGTTGGAGGTATGGGCATCAGCTATGCCCATTTCAGAATATTACTTACATCCCCGAGACGGTCCTAATACGACTGCGCCAGCCAACACCTGCACACCTAGGCCCAAAATTGCATACCCATTGTTCACCCACCTGCCCCTCCTCTACAACATATCCTGCCTGTGGTGTGAGTAGCAGTGCTTTACTCACTCCTGCCCAGCTTGATATGACATACGATGACAGCGCTATATAATACTGGGGTTGCTGTTGATTCCTTACTCATTCCTTTTGTATGCTTTATTGTTACGTCATTCTTTCATAGATATATATATATATATATATATATATATATATATATATATATATATATAAAATATGGTTTACTATTGAAATGTCGAACGGCACTACATCGACTGTACTATAGTCGAACACGGAAGTTCGAAAATAGTAATGTCGATGACAAAAAAACAATCTAGGAATGGTTTTAACATGGGTCAAGGTAGGTGTTCAGTATTATTCAGAACTACAAACATCTCTCCTACCTTGACCTATGTTAAAACACAGTCCTAGATTGTTTTTTTGTCATCGACATTACTATTTTCGAACTTCCGTGTTCGACTATAGTACAGTTGATGTAGTGTTATGGCTGAGAAGGGTCCTCACACCACTCTATTTAGTTGATTAACAAACAGTAAATACAATATCTGGACAGCTTTGGGTACATGGATAACTGCATGAAGCAGTAATGTTCCCAGGATAAATGTATTTGCTTGCAATAATTATCATATTTTGCTAGCACTCTTTTATTTATGCTGTAATAGGTATATAGGTCTCTACTAACTTTACAGCCAGGGAGACCATCAGGAAGCTTAGTCATTTCACCCAGTGTTGGTGGGAATTAATAGTGACCATCATTTTTAGTGTTTCCCCACATATATCAAAAGAAGGTTTGTGACCACCCATCCTACTGGTTTTACAGGTTTCTGGGAAGTACACAACCTGATATGTAAAGGGAGCCTATTCCAGAGAGGGAGGATATTTTGGATTAAGTACCTGTTACACCACCTGGTGTTCTTAATATGGCAGAGATGCTTAAGGTTTCTTAAGAATGTGTTTACTTTACTGCTGGTTTTGTTTCAGTAAAGTCATTCTAAACTAGTTGTGTCATTTATAGCACAGAAGACTAAAGAGAGATCACCTTTCAGGAGGCAAATGAGACTTTTAGTATACCAAAGTATTTAAAGGAATATAAACCTGCAATCTTTTTGATGGGTGAATGCTATGGGCTCTTAAGTTCTTTGAGAGATACATGCCAAATGAGAGGAATAAAATGGAATTATAACTTCTTTGGAAATTAAGAAGATACCGGGAAGAGTACGCCGTGCAAGTTAGAAGAATATTCTAACCTTGACAGACATGAATTAGTAAAAGGAGAGTTAGTTATAAGGATAAATACTGAAGTCCCTCATGACTGGGATCAGTTTAAGTCAAACATTCTCTGAATGGTATGTGGTGATGATGTTACATTTATCAAGGAAAACTACACTGCAATACTTGGTGTCAAGACTTTGCCAGAGAATTTGAGTATCAGAATGGAATTTAGTAAACACCTCCAGTTACAGTAATCAGCAATCTGAGTTAGCCACTGTTTCTTCATATCAGCTTTCAGGTCAGACAAGTGGATGCTAAAGAGTAGGGGGGCCAGGACAGAGTCATGTGGGACACGGTTACTGACGTTTTTCTACCTGGAACAAATACCCCACTCTGCTTGTATCACAGAACCATTTAGGTATTCAGTGATTTACCTATAGCTTAATGTTGTGTTGGAGAGTTTATTGATAATACCAGAATAGGGATTAATATCAATTACCCTGGCTATGTTCATTTTGGTAGTGTGGACTGCATTCTATTAATCAACAATTTTAGTAACACTATAATAGCTCACGTAGACTGAGCAGGCTTCATCTGCCTTTTATGGAGCTGAAGTTACATGTATCCATATATACAAGGTCATCTATACCATTGGTTATCAGTTTGGCAATAGCATGTTCCTTTGCTTTGCAGATTATACTAGTGAGTCTAACAGACTTGTAATTTACAGGGTCAACAGCAGGATCACCCTTCTCTGTAAAGAATATTATAGTACAAAAGGGATGATTAATAGTTTGCTAGGGTGTCAACTGCAGTTCACAGATAAATTTAACAGAAGTATTAGGGATCTATGGTGGAGCTGCCCTAAGGAAATGGAAGAGAGGCTGGTAATGTGGGATGGAAAGGGCAGTAGACAGGTCAGAGGCCTAACAGATGAAGAGATGAATGAAGGGCTATATTTCCCAGTTATTGAAGATAAATATAATTTACAGACAGGTATTGGCTGACTAGGGAATTCTAAGAACTAACAACCATAGTGTTCAGAAGAGCCCATACAAGAACATGGACAAGTAAAATATACAGAAGGAGAAATAATAAACTATGAGGTATGCTTAGCTTAAGGAAAAAAGAGCAGGTGAAAAAGGAAGAGCTGGTGTCACCTACAGGCAGTTGGTGAAGCATGTATATGAGTGAACTTCTGGTAAGCTGGGGCAATTTATGGAGTAAACAGGATATAATATGAGCAGTCCCTGTAAAGATGCATCAAGACAGATGATATCCATCCAAATGCTGGAGATGTGGGGAGAAGAATGAAGATCAGATACAATGTGGTGGACATGTAGGAAAGTTCTACCACAATAGGTGGTTGGGGGGGTGAAGAAGAGCGGTCAACAATAAACTGCTGGGGTAAAACACACACACACACCAGCTCCATATGACATATGACTCTTTGAGGTGCATTAAGAGAATTGTGCTCAAGTGGGAAGACAGGAACTTCAATTGCTTGGCAGGAAGTGAGATAATTTATAGCTGAGGCTTTTAAAGTAGAGGTCCTAGTGTTTGGCAGGAAATGAGATAGTTTATAGCTGAGGCTTTTAAAGTAGATGTCCTGGAACCTTGACCTGTCATGCTTTGAGTTTATTGAATTACTATCACTGCTTATTATTTTTTTAGGTAATTATATAACTTGTCTTCATAAGCATGTTACAAATATTTCTGTCACTCTGCCCTTAAAACTAATGACTGAGTAATGTAAGCTGTGATGTAATTCTGCAAGGTTCTGATTATACATACATACTATTTATGCCTGTTGTAGGAACTGTCTAGTAATGCTGTTAGAAATGTATAATACTGAGAATTTGAAATAACTTTGTATAAATGTTATATTATGAAAACTGACTGAAACTGACATTAAAGTAATACCTATTATACTGAACATCTGAAACAGCCAGTAGCATCTGAACATGAATAACAGCATAGCCTGAAAATTAATTCTTTCCATTTTGCAACGGTCTGAAAACATAATTTGACAATGAAATTCAACTTGAAATACTTCCATGTTGTGATGTCACTAATTCTCATGAATACACATCTGCATCTGTATTTGTACTATACTTGTTTTGAGTGTAAAATTTATTTCTTTAGTTGCACATCTGCATCTGTATTTTATACATACATATATATATATATATATATATATATATATATATATATATATATAGATTGTGTGTGTGTGTGTGTGTGTGTGTGTGTGTGTGTGTGTGTGTGTGTCCTAATACAAAGAACATTTTTCTTTGGATAAACTGAAACAAATCTCCATAAATTCAGTTAGCATAATGTTCATGTACTGAACAATTTATGTTGTTAACTACATTTTATCTTTATGTAAGAAGACATTGAAAAAAAAAACATAAACATATAATAAACTGGTTCACACACTTATGGTCTTAATTTCTGGCTTTTCTATTGATAATCCAATAGTCTTGATATTTGACTTAACCAATACAGTGCTTGACAGATTTAAAATAGAGTAAGCCTTAATTTGCATTGTCCCAGTCACTGCTGTGGTACTGAAAAAGTCACCCTAGTTTTCTTTTGTTGTCCATTTGTCCATTTCTGGTCTCTCTTATACAATGATGTGGCCTCCAGTCCTTGCCTTATACCCCTATGGGAAGGTTCATAGCTTCATAGGTGTGTACTAGGCTAATGGCCCTGGAGCCTTTACAAATCTAGCCCATAGGATTACCCTGACATCATGCCACCCGACCTTAGTTCTCAGTGCCTCTGTCGAGTAGCGCCACTTGAGTGATCCCCGGGGTGAATTTTCTATTTCCCATCCACTCATCAAGGTTTCCCTTGAAGAGGGCCAGTGAGTTGCTCTGCTTGACATGTATGGGAAGTCTATTCCATAGCAAGGGCAGTCGCTGGGTTATGAACCTGTCCTTCCAGCATGATCTGTTGATTGTGGTAATGAGGCTGAGGTCACTGGAGTATATGGTGAGGAGGGATTGGGATTTCTTTAGATGTAGCATTTCTAACAGAGCTGGGTCAGACATGGCTTTGTAAGTCAAGCAGAGATTGCCTCTAAGTAGGTGATATGAGACAGAGAATAGTTGGAGTTTTTTGAGTCTGTCCATATAGGAAAAGTGTTTAAGGCCTAGGCTTCTCTTTGTGAGGTACTTTTGCAGCCTCTCCAGTTGTTGCAGGTGTCTAGTGAGGTACATGCCTAATGAGACATTGTACTCGATGATTGGCCTAATGAGGGAAGAGTAGAGGGAGACAATGACCTCCTTCTTCCTGGATGCAAAACCCTTGGTAATGAGATGTGCCACATAGAAGGACTTTTTGACCACAGTGGCAATGTGGTGGTCAAAAGAGAGGCTGCAGTCAACCTGTGTTCCTACATCTCTTATAACACCTTCTGTGTTCAGTGGACTACCATCAATGTGGTAATTCATGGGAGCAGGGATTTTCCCAAAGGGGATGATGACACATTTTTTGGCATTGAGCTTAATGCCATGGTTCTGACACCAGTCGTTGATCTCAGTAAGGCCTTTCTGTAGGATGTCAACATCACTTGGGGAGTTAATAATAGCTCCCAACTTGCAATCTTTTGTGAACTTTGTGAGCCAGAGACCCATTGAGTTGGCCTTGACTTCAGAGAAGTAGATACCAAACAGGAGAAGACCCAGGACTGGACCCTGTGGGACTCCAGTCGTAACTGGTTGGTAGTCTGACTTGGAGTCTGCTACTTTCATACTGTGGGTTCTATCTGTGAGCCAGTTTGCAACCCACCTAGTGATATAGGGGTTAATGCCTACCTTAGTGAGTTTTTTTATGATCCCTGAATGGGAAATGGTATCAAATGCCTTGGCCAGATCAAGGTAGGCTGTATGAACCATCTTGCCTTCATCCACAACTCTGGTGACTGACTCAAAGAAGTTGCCCAAGTTGAGCAGGCATGATCTACCCTTCACAAAACCAAATGGTGTGGGATCCAAAGTTTGGAGATTCCCTATATCCTTTTTTATTAGGTCCATGATGATGCATTCCATAGCATTGCATATCAGACTCATCAGGCTAATGGGGAGATAGTTCCCAGGGTCTGTAGTTGCTCCTCCTTTGTGGAGAGGGATGACTGTAGCAGTGTGCCATTCAGTAAGGACAAAGCCTGTGGTGAGGGTGTGATTGAACAGGGCACACAGGTGAGGTGACAGTTTACTCTGTTGTTCATGTAGAACACAGCCAGGGATACTGTCAGGTCCCATGGAAGCTGTATTCTTGGCCTTAGACAGTGCTGTTTTAACCTGTGCAGCAGTAATACTGGGTGCCTGGCAATCTACTGGTATTGTGATTGGTTCTTTGGGGGCGTAAAGTTGGCACTGAATCTATCGACCAGTATATTGGCAATATATGTTGGCTTGGTATAGGAGGTACTGTTGTGCAGTAGCACATCTGAGCAAATCTGGGTATAGCCATGGAGATTCTTTACATAACTATTAGAAGGCCTTGTGGTTGTCTTTAGTATCTGCTGCAATTCTGTTTTCATAGCTAGCTTTAGAGGATTTGATGAGGGATCTCAACTTTTTGTTGAGGCTGATAAGGGAGTTTTTCCAGTCTTGGGACTTCACCTTATTCTGCATCAGTTTCCTCCTTCTATTGTAGAGTCTGTTTATGGCAGGGGACAACCAGATTGGCTTCCTTCTTTTTGGAGGAGAGTGTCTTGGTTCTGTTGAGTATGGCAAGATCCATGCATTTGTGTACGTGTTTGTACAGTGCATTGGTGTATGATTCGGTGATCATGCAACTATTCTCCATTTGCATGTGTGCCATCAAGTTAGACACTGCTGTTTTTAGGAGCCCAAAGTTAGCTTTGGAGAAGTTTTTCACGGTGGTTACCTTTGCAGGGGGATGTGGATTTCCAGGATGATTCATTTGTGGTTGAATCTAACCAGGGAGGAGTTAACTACTGGTTTGGTAAATATCTTGAATTTTAATAAACTTGTAACTGAACATTTATAATCCAAAAACAGTTTTTGTTTACAACTTGCTCTTCTAGTATAATATCTGTAAAAATACAAAAAAAGCATCAAGTTCTTAAAATAAAGTGCAGCTTTTATAAGCCGATCTAGATGTCTTTAGCATTGCTTGTTGTCCTGACTTTGAATATACTATAAAATACACAAATTTCTTCTGACTGAAATAATCTTTTCTTACTAATAAATAAATTCTTGTAGGTCTGTAACCAAATGGATAATGTGTTATGTGAAATAGAAAGGCTTTAACTTTATTACTGAATCAAATGGCATTTTTCTCCCTGTCATTAACTCAAGTTAAACTAAAGTAATAATCTGACACTGTACTAATTCTTCAACATTTCTTGCATTTCTGTACTTTTACTAAATCAATCTTAACTGTTGATTTTTTTGGTGTTGCATCTGTAATTATTTTTACTTAATGACCTCAGACCATAATTTATGCAAAATAATTTCTCCACTCAAGAGTGTAGCTATCTCTGCCTACTGCTTTAAAATGTTCCTGTTCTTTCAGCTGATGTTATGTAACTGTGGTAGTACTTCTGCATGCTTTACTGCCACTATCTACAAATGTCCTTGTAGCCCAAATCTCCAGATAAATAGTAAGAACTGTAGCCCAAATCTCCAGATAAATAGTAAGAACTGTAACTGCATAAAAACTGTCACTAACAATATTCAAGTGATCAGTGCCATGATGTTCTATAGCATACAGTACTGTCTTCAATTCAGCTTGCTGAGCTGACCAGTAATCTAATAACATAATCATGTAAGTCCATTCTTCTGGTGCACTTTAGTAAGTTGAAAATCTTGTGTGAAATGTCTAAAATCTTGAATCATTTATATATACACATATACTGCTAGAATTGAGCTGATCTGATTTTGGAGTTTATTTGTCTGTAATTTGCAATTATGTTTAGTTTCCTCATACAGTAAATTGCATTGCACTCTTTCCTTGCATAAGATTCAAACCTGTGACTGTACTAAAGAATAGTATTCATACTGCACTCTTTTTTTGCATGGGATCTGAACCTATGACTGTACTGTATACGTTTGACAAAATTTTACTGTCTGTAAAACTAGTAAAACACAATTTAATATCTGTACCCACTCTTCTGTATTAAGATATCATTTATGCATTGCGATACTTTATTACTATAATTCAGTAATCATAAAACTTGTAACAATGTCTAATGAAGTAAAAGAATAGTAAACCATATATTCTCAGGATTTAACTTGACTGTCATTTCTGGTGTACTATACAGAACATGTACTACCAGAATGCTGTACTTATTTGCTAATCTCATCTCTAATACTAGCCTGTAACTGTCATCTTTTTCCTCACTGGCCATAAAGGTGAATTGAATGGACTTGATCCTTTTACTTTACCACACATTTCTTTTCAGTCTGTAATATATTCATGAATGTCTTTTATTGCTTCTCTGGGAATGAGGTGGTGTTTCTGAAAATGTGGATGACTGTGTTCTGCCTGCACTTTAGTTGTGGCAACTGAACCAGTATCTATTTTGTTTTCAGCCGATGAATCTGCAATTTCCTGTAGTAAATGATCTTTCAAGTCCTGTGTATCGTCTGTGCATTCTACTGCAAACAATTTCTTACAAGTGTCTTCTGTCTGGACTACTCTATATTCCTTAGCATTTTTCTCTCTCTAGAAAAATCTTGTCACTGAAATCTAAAACATCATTTAACCCTGACAACATATCCATACCTAATACAATACTGTCACACTGAGAACTGCTCACTGCTGTAACCTTTAAATCCTGACAACATTATAATGCACTTGTGTCCTCTGGTAGAGGTCTGTTTGTAACTGAAACTTACATGTCTTTACTAATTAGTATGTGATTTCACAATTCCTTTCCCATAAACAATGAAATATGTAGTCTGCAATTCCTTTCTACCTTGAATGATGTCAGATAAATCAATTGGTTTGGTGCTGGACTACCACACTCTTTACAGATATTCTGAAAATCATTTTCTATAGAACTAGTAACAACATCATCTTGAGCCATGGCATGCTTTTCTTCCTTAATTTGCCCTAACGTCTGTGAAACATTTACATTGCTGTTTACTGTATCAAATTGATCTGTTTCTGCTGGATTTCTGTCAGTCTCTGCACTCTGATTAAGCTCTACACCCTGATCTCCCCCATTGCAATATTTGCACTGGCCAATGAACACAATTAGCTAGAATTTATTACATTCTGATAATTTGTATCTGAAAACATACTGATAGCATTAGCTTGAGACAATGAAAATGCGTGCTCTGTTTTCTGTCCTGAAATCTGCATGTCTCATACACTGCATTTACATCTGGCTGACAAGTATATTGCAACTTAACTGTGCATTCTAACTTACATTTGCTATTTACACTGATTTCTGAAGACCGGAAACTAGAATTTGTTACAATTGTGCATTATTTAAATCTGAAACTGTACCAATATCAGAAGCTGAAAATACTGCTGTTTCTGTAAACACCGATCCCTGCTGTAGATTTATTTATTTTTATTTATTTAATTTACATTTGTTGACCGGGATAGTCCGACTGGATACATGTCCATTTTCAGCGGAGGCCCGGGGAGAAAAACTCCACAATGTCAGAAGGTTACATACATGTTCAATATTACATATTATTACATTTAGTAGTCCAGTTACGGAGAAAGATATACAGTATATATCATAACAAAAACAATCTAGCAATAGCTATCCAAAAAAAAAAAAAAAAATACAATGGTCCCTATACAATATTATAAAGCATGTTAGGTTAAAGGACAATAGCAGCCTTTGAGCTTGAGTACTATACAATGGTCTGGTTTAAGGTTATAGGTTCATACCTTAGGTTGTCTTTTTAACAGAGGTTTAGGGGTTACAGATATGGTTAGAGATTGGACAAGGAAAAATTGTGTTCAGTCTTTTGAAGATAAAAGTTAAGTTGTTAAACTAGGATAAGTATGGGGAGAAAGAGATCTAGGTTAAATGAGGTGAGCTAATCTGGGTTAGAGCACTGGCAAAGCCAATGTGACTTAAAATGGAGTTTTAGTTTCTTTTTGAATTGGACCAGGGAGGTAGTAAGAGTAAGGCTACAGGGGAGGGAGTTCCATATTTTTCCAATGACATTGGCAAACAGAGAGTCACCCCCTGAGTTATGGGATTTGATTGTTTGGACAAGTTGCCTATTTGATGAGCGAAGACAGCTTAGATTGGAATAGGGAAGAATTAAATTTTTCAGTGCAGGAGTGTTATCAGGTTGTTTGAGAATTTTAAAAGCTTCTATGAGTTGGTTCATCTGGAGAAAGTTAGGTAGTTCTATCCAGCCTAGGTTTTTTAGGTTAGTGCAGTGGTGAGTTCTATAGGGCATACCAGTTGCAAATCTGGCAATGTGATTATAGCAAGATGAGAGTTTGTTTAGGTCGGATTTGTTAAGGTTAGTAAGCACAGGAGAGGCATAGAGAAGGGTAGAGAAAAGATGTGTGCGGGAAATGGCCACTTTGGCAATTGGAGTTAGGAAAGTTTTAATCCTGTACAATGACCCGAGTTTCTTGTTAACTGTTTTAATGGTATGGTTAATGTGCATGTCGAATTTAAGTTTATTGTCTATGGTAACTCCTAATAGTTTAGTATAGGAGTCTGGGGAGATGATAGTCCCATTGTTGGATTGTATGGTAAATGATATGGGAGAGGGTTTATGGGTTGGATGGAAGAGTAGTAGTTTGGTTTTGTTTGGGTTCAAGATCAAATGACGCCCTGATAGCCAGTTTTCTACTGCAGTAAAAATGTGTTGGGTTGTAGATAGCAAATTAACTGGGGAAGTATCAGAACAAACTAATGTAGAGTCGTCTGCATATTGAATACAAGAGGCCTCAGGGATGACTGTATAGAGTTCATTGATAAAGACTGAAAAGAGAAGAGGTCCTAATATAGAGCCTTGAGGAACCCCTATGGTATTAGATAATAGGCGTGAGAGCTTATTCTGCCAGAGTACTGCTTGTTGCCTATCAGACAGGTAAGCATAAAACCAGTTTATGGCTTGGTTGTCTAAGTTCAGGGTTTTCAAAGTATGGAGTAGTAGCTGGTGGTCAACCATATTGAAGGCTTTAGACAAGTCCAAAAAGAGAGCCGAGGATATTCTTTTATCATTCCGGTTATGGTTAATAGTGTCGGTAAAAGAGAGAAGGGCAGTGGTTGTGCTATGGTGGGGTCTGAATCCGTGTTGAGAATTGGCTAGTAGATTATTCTGGGTAAGATAGTGTAGAAGTTGTTTTTGTACACATTTTTCCATGATTTTGGCAAGTGGTGACAATATGGCTATTGGCCTATAGTTTGAAAGTTCTGTGGATGAGCTCCCTTTATGGAGTGGTATAACATAGGATATTTTCCATATTGAGGGGATTGTGGACTCAGTTATGGTCCGATTAATTAGGATTGAGACGGGATATGCTATGACATCTGCAGCTTTTTGCAGGTATTCGGCTGGGAGAAGATCTGCAGAAAGTGTAGTTGGCTTTAGCTTTTTCAATAAGGATCGGATGAGGGAAGTGGAGACAGGTTGGAGGTTAAGGGAGATGAGTGACTTAGATATGGGGTCTATTATTGAGGTCCTGATAGCCGATAGTTGGTTGGCTAAGGATTGAATAATCTCTGTAAAGTAAGTATTAAATGTATTTGCTACTTCTACTGGGCTTTTATCAATTAATGTTCCTGGGGTTGGAGTGTTGGATTTACCTGGTTGGAGAAGATTATTTAAGCCCACCCAGAACTTTTGAGGATTGTTTTGATGTTTATATTGCAGTTGGCAGTAGTAATCTTTTTTGTCATTTGTAATGGCCTTTTTAGTCTCATTCCTTTCTCATTCCTAGATTATAAGGAAGTTCCTCAGACCGCTTGATGATGCATTTTAACTCTTTTGCATCTAGAAAGATTTAGAATTTCTGAACTGATAAAATCAAAATTTACACTTCTAGAACACTTTTTAGTAGTAGACAGCTTAGATTTCTGTTTATTTAGCACAGTTTGTAACCACAAGCTACACATTTACTGGAGGTTTTACTGTAGAAGTCTTTAAACTGTTTTTACATTTGTTGTCGGACGTAACTAAAAAAATAATTGCAATAAAAATGAATACTTGTTTAAGGTATGCCAAAAGAGTGTTAAGTGGTTGGCCAGTCATCTCACAGCTTCTTTGAAATACTTGCCTCTCCAACATCACACAGGTACCTTGCAAGGCTATATTTTTTCTTAGAAATTTTGAAGAAGTTTTATTGAAGTTTTTTCAATAATTTGAAGTAATTTTTCAACGCTTGCCACTGCTCTTTAAAACTGTCTTTATGCTGTTGACATACTCACTACTGGCAAAAGAAACAGTATTTCCATGCAAGTATGACGCAGTGCAAAGGCCAAAAGAGAACAACTCAAACAACAATGACCATCACAGATGTTGCTTATTTCATAGCAGAATCACAATAAAGAGGATTAAGAAGTTTGAAGTTTGCAGCTGATTGTTTTTGTGCTGGCCGTTGTTGTTTTGAGATACTCAGTACTGGCCTCAAATTTTCCAGGGTTGCTCTGGGACTCTGAGAATCACTTTAACTGTAGCATTATTCCCCCTGACCAACCATGTTGCTCGCAATTGTAAGATGAGCCAGATGTCTGTAGCTGTAAAGCTCAGAGCTGTACTGAACAAGTACCAAATCTCTTATTGCCCCTTTCAGAATAAGTCAGTTCACTGGATTTCTGATAAAGGTTGTTTATTATGTGGGAGCAAAATACAAGAATGTTAGAAGCATATAGTGGAGGTAGATCCGGTCCTTATTACTGAAACTGTCTCAAATAAGAGTGCTGATGAACTGAATCAAAGTAAAGCTTTGTAACCATGAAGACTTCAAACTAAGTATTCAGGCTTCTGTAGCTCTGAAGACTGAATCAATCTGTCCTTTTGTAACCCTAAACTCATATCTGTTCTTTGTAGTTTCTTAAACTTGGAACTTCTGAATTTCTGGACTTCTGTCTTAAAAGTATTCAATTTAATACCAAAACCTTGTAAATTTCCTACCTAGCTTTACATGCCTCCTTAACCTTGGTTCCCAAGCCTTGTGCTATGCAAATACAATATTATAACAGGTACCTGTCACTATCTATCTGTTTTTGTATCTTTGCAAAGTCTTCAACATACAATAAAATTTTCTGCAAATCTTATTAGCATGTCTCATCCTTATCAGTGTTTGGCATGAAGATTATCGCACTGAGATAGTTTGTATTTTTAGCTGAAACTGTATTTAGCAAAGGTGCATGTAAAATGTAAAATGTAAAATAAAGGCATAGGCCTGCTTTAACATGGATGCATTTCTAGACCTATGCAAACAGAGCACTTTATTTATGTGGGATTTATTCTGACAAAACTATGTTTATGTGAGACCTGATCTTACAATGTGATAGGATCATAAATTCACAGGTTTGCCGAAGAACACAATGCTGCATTTCATGGGATTTAAATTGAGTTCTCAGTATAAATATTGATTGTTAGTGTGTGTTAGGCCATCTTGGAGAGGCCTTGATATCAGATAATTAGATACCAAAGAGAAGTAGACCCAGAACTGATCTCTGGGGGACACCACTGGCAACTACTCTTTTTTTGATAAGAGTGTGCCTATGACAATAATAGATCCGGTTCTTCTGCTGAGACAGTTTGCTATCCAGCAGGTAATTTTTTACTTTTAACCAGATCAGCTTTTCAATGAAGTCAGAATATGGAATGGCATCATAGGCCTTGGCCTTGTCCAGTGTGCACTGTGGACGGATTTTCCTAAATTGAATGACTGTGTGAATTGTCCAAAACAGGTTCACAAGGTTAAAGAGGCAAGATCTGCCTTTAACAACCCTAAATTGGTTTGAGTCCAGGATATGAAGAGTAGCTATGAATTCTATAATGACATATTATAGTGGAATAATAACTTCTTTGGACCTAGATGCTATGCCCTTACTTATAAGTTGTGCAATATAAAAGGATTTCCTCACTACTGTGATCACATACTGGTCAAAGGTAAGGCTACGGTCTACGTGTTTACCCAGATCCCTGACCACTGGGGCAACACTTAGGGGATCTATTATCAACATGGTAATTAGCTGGAATGGTTGACTTCCCATGGGGTACAATTATGCATTTTTTAGCATTGAGTTTAAGGCCATGGTTTTGGCAGCATTTGTTAGTCAGTCTGCAGGGGAGTCATTGATAGCCACTAGCTTGCAATCATCTGCAAACTTAGTCAGCCATAAACCTTCAGTGTTTGCTTCCAGTTCAGAGAAATAGATGCCAAAAAAGAGCAGGCCCAGTACAGAGCCATTGATGACTCCACTAGTGACTGGCCTCTTGGTGAAGGTGGCCTCACCTATTTTGACCTCTTGGGTCCTATCAGTGAGCCAGTTGGCTATCCAGTGGGAGATAAAGGGTTTATGCCTAATTTAGTAAGCTTATCTGTAATTCCTGAGTGGATTATTGTATCAGATGTCTTGGCCAGGCCAAGGTACACTGTGTGCAACTGTGACATTTACATAGCAGAGTAGATTCAATTAAAAAAAAAAAAACTGAAACTTTACAAGATTGCTAAGCAAAATCTTTGTTGTGAAAATCGATACTGGGATATATTCACATTTGACTACATCTCCTCAATGATTAGAAAGCATAATATTCTTCCAAGGAGTTTCCCAATAATATGCATAAGGCTAATGAGAAAATAATTGTCTACAGTAATGGTGGTATACTCCTGGAACAAGGAAGTAACTATGTCAGTTTTCTATGACTGAGGGACAAATTCCTTCTTAAGAAATAGTCACAATAATCAAACAATACATGACATTATAGACACTATGATGTTTGAAAAAAAATTCCTTAAGGCCATAACTCCCAGCTGCTGAGTTTGGTTTGGTCATTACAATCATAGGAATCTAGGCTAATCAAAGTGTTGCATGTTTTATAGTGTAGAAAAAGTATCTTTAAATAATTCATCTAAATGGTTTGGATTCGTCATCAAAACATCATCCTTTATTACACTAATTCTAGAATGTAAATCCTTCCTATGACTTCTCAAAAAATCAAATCTTTTTTTTTTATCCCCTAAAATAAAAATAGCCAGCATAAATTTATAGTTACATTTTTTGTGTTCCTCAATAATGTCCTAAAACTGGATCTTATTTTCTGGTTAATTTCGAAGAGAGACTGGATAAGCAATTCACAAATAAACAAAGCAATTCACAAAGAAACTATATATATATATATATATATATATATATATATATATATGGATCTACTTTCTTTAAACAAAAGCACTTTTAAACGAATAATGTCACTTACCTGAGCTCATTACTCCGAAGTGGCATTACACTGAATGCATGGACTGCTAAATTCCTTTCCCTATGAAAGGAACCACTTGGCCACCATGATGAACTTTGCCTTCACTGCAGTTTAGTGCAATCTCGGAGCTGGTATATTTAAGTAGTGGGGGTGTGGTGGGGTGAAGGAAGGAAAAAGGAAAAGGAAATCTTCAGGGGAGAGAGCAACTCTGAACAGAAGACAGAGACAGTGAATGAACTTGGGGTTAACTTATCAGATCATTGTTTAACTGAAGCTGAAGTAGCTATGTTGAATAAGGGTCTAACTTTTATACCCTCTGCATGTACTGAAGTAAGTGAATTGTTAACAGATTTAAGAGTGTTTGGCCATAATGTAGCATTAAAATTGTGTTTCAAAGGTGATGAAAAACAGAAAAACACTAAGTTTTATAAAAAAAGTTATTTTTTACCTGCTATACCTAATCATGTTAAGTCCTTTATTAGAGCCTGTGAAAATGAAATCTATAACAGTTTTATGTGAATGGTAGAGGTTCCTTTTATAACCTTACAGTAGATGAGAGATGTGCCCTACAATCCTTGGAAAGTAATCAAGCCCTAAGCATAAGACCTGCAGATAAAGGAAGGGCTGTTGTTATCTTGAATAAGGGTGACTATAGTCAATCTATGCACGAAATGCTGAGTTCAATACATACTTATATCCCAATAACACATGTTCAGCACTTGAGTATTGTTAAAAATATCAAGGAATGTTTGTATGATCTGTTAATGTGCAGACAGATGAGCAACTATATAGGTTTTTTACAGTCGATTATTCAAGAATACCGTACACTAAAGGGCTGCCCAAGATACACAAATCCCTACACAAACCACCTTTAAGACCAGTTGTAGATGGAGGTGGTTGAGCCATGGAACCCCTCTCAATTTATGTGGAGAGTAAGTTAGAACCTTTAGTTAGGGAGATTTCTACTATTTTGGGAGCTATATCTCAATTTCTGAGAGATTTAAGGGAACTTAGGGAAGTATCATTTCTAAGCAATTGTTATATGGTTACTCTATGTACAAAGCCTATTTACTTACATATCCAATCAGTATGGTATAGAGGCAGTAAGGAGTGAGTTAAAAGAGATGGGTGTTAGTAGCACCAATGAGATTATTTTAATATGCACATTATTAGATTTAATACTATCTAACAATATTTTTGTATATGATAATAATATATATTTACAAAAATGGGAGGTTGCCATGGGCACCCCATGTGCAAATTCATATGCAAACTTGGTAGTTTATCATTGGGAGAAACAGCATTTACACAATAGTGTGTACAATACATGTTAGAATGTATAGACGTTTCGTTGACAATACTTTTTTGTTATGGGATGGAGAGCTACCCTTATTGTTTGATTTTATTAAATATTTAGAATCTACAACAGATTTTTTGAGATTCACGGTATCCTTCTCCCTTGAGAGCACAGACTTCCTGGATGTCTCTATATATAGAGACAGTTTAGGTAATATCAATACAAAGCTGTTCAGAAAAGCTTGTTGGAAGAATAGTCTTTTGGTTCGTAATAGCATGCATCCTAGGCATGTATTTCCTAACATTATCAAAGGGCAACTGAATAGGGTTAGAAATATATGCAATGTACAAACTGATAAGGACAAGGAGGTTGATTACCTACAGCAGTTATTTGTGGAGATGGGATATGAAGAAACTGTTTTTCAAGATATTAAGAACAAAACTTTTCTAAATGGTAGTGAAACTAATTCTACGGACACAGTACATTTAATTTATTCAGCTACAAAAAGTAATACTAAGCAGAGCAATAAAGTACGTTTTATCACTAAGTATGCCAGTGATACTAGTAAAGTTTGTGATATAATAAAGAATAACTGGCACTTTTTGACAACTGATAAAGAGACATAAAATGTTATAGGGAGAGTTCCCAGTTTTGCATATAAGAATAGGAGTAACTTGAAACAGTTACTATGTAACGATCGGCAGAAGAATATTTTGCCTTTGCACAAAATGGGAATATACCCTTGCAGTAACTGTAGAATGTGTCAATATGTTTCTGCCATTCAGAAATATAAACATCCAGTTCTACCATATATTTTTCAGCCTGTATTTTATGCCACTTATAAAACAACTAATATAGTGTATATGTGCATAGAATGCAGATGTTTTTATACAGGCAAACCACAGAAACGACTTAGAGACAGAATTTGTCAGCATATGTATGATGTAAAAAATAGAAACAAACTGAATGCTTTAGTAAAACACATTATGGAGTTTCCTTCACATAAATTTAGGTTTGGAGTTATACAAATTGTTGTCAGTGATAAGAGAGGAGGTAACATTAATAATCAAATAGAACGCGTTGAGTTAAAGTGGATATTAAAGTTGCAAGCACACATACACCCTGGACTGAGTAATTATGTTTGTATTAAACCCGAGCTAGAAGCTCACTCTTTTAAATAAATGTAACATTGGTCAGTTGTTTAATTGATGTAGTAAAGAGAAAGTGGTGGAGCCAACAAACCCCAAAAATAAATAATGTAGAATAAGAAGGCGTGATGGCTGGATAGTAAAAACACACTTTTATTACCAATAAAATAATGAGTTAGGTAAGCGCTTTTGAGGTTGCCCTCTTCTTCAGACCTTAATGAAAACTTTTACAAACTTGCAGTTTAAATACATGTAACAACCAATAAAAACATACAATAAAATTTAATGTGGCAAACCTCTTTTTCTTAAGAGAGGTGTTAAAGAAACAGCACTGTTCAAGCCAGGTGGAACATAAGCCTTAAAATCAACAATCATTCTCAGCTCTGTGTATTCAGTTTCATTGTGTAAATCTCCTTCTCTTAAGCTCTCATTATTTTTTTGTAGAACTAAAAACTTAAAATTATGGTGAATACCACAATCTGATACGTTTTGCACATGTATTTGTTTGCATTTGGTGACAACAGTTAACAATGGTAATAATGTCTTTTTAAAAAATAAATGGTGTAGATAACTCTCACCATTCAGCATTTTTTTGGAGAAGGCACTATCCATAAGGCAAGATATACAGATGGGGAGGTCTTGGAGCCGCAGGAGATGAGGAAGGGTACAGTCCAACCCCCTCAGTTTACAACAAGGGTCTGACCATGCGCAACTGCAAGTGAATAACTTGATTTTTAACTTGTCTTCTGTGGATTTAACTAAAGAACAGATATCTATATTAAATAAAAGTCTATCATTTGTACAAGCAAACAAGATGAATTTAGTTGATACTATTCTAGAATTAAATATGTTTTCTAGGAATAGGAACACAGAGCTGAGATGGATTGTTGATTTTAAGGCTTATGCTCCACCAGGCTTGAACAGTGCTGTTTCTTTAAAACCTCTTTTAAGAAAAAGAGGTTTGCCACATTAAATCTTATTGTGTGTTTTTATTGGTTGTTACATGTATTTAAACTGCAAATTTGTAAAAGTTTTTCATTAAGGTCTGAAGAAGAGGGCAGCCTTGAAAGCACTTACCTAACTCATTATTTTATTGGTAATAAAAATGTGTTTTTACTCTCCAGCCATCATGCCTTTTTATTCTACATTGTTTAATTGATGTATTTGAATTGTTAAATTGATTATTAAATTATGTGTTTAATTGATTTTAATTGATTGATTTTGATTATAAAATGTTTAGGCATTTTGCCAGCTTTACTGAAGACTTGAGAAAGCGTAGCTTGATCTATGTGAAAGCGCTTGTCTAATTAAACTTGTTTTAAGCTGTGGTGGTCATCTGGAACTTTTTTGCTTCAATATGAACATAAACAATACCTTGTATAGACATATTGAACATTACCCCAGTCATCAGTTTTGGTTTTTTTTGCTATTGAAGGAGTTAGGAAAAATCCTAGGTGAGGGCCTTGGGCTGGCATGGTAGAATTTCAAGAACTTCTTTGGCAAATTAAGTTAAATGCACATGTATTTCCTGGATTAAATGACACCTTTAATATAAGTAGCCTTCTTAGGCTACGTTCTTACTGCGTTTAGTGTTCCACCTTTTAAATTAAGTACTTACCTAAAGTTGCTGCTTGCATTTTATTAATTGTTTAATGAATTTTACAGTATTATCGGTGTATTTATAAAATGTGACTACCTTTTGGTGTTTTATATTGTGTGAGTTTAACATTTTATTTCATTCTGATGAAGTCTTTATATATAAGCGAGATGAAAGTGCTCAACAAAATATCATTTTGGGAACCTGCTGTGTTTGGTGACATCCTCTGGTTTACAAGTCCCTTTTTTATCTTTGTATATGGTATTATTGCATACTGACAGTGAATCTAATACTCAGAATTACTTTGGTAGCCTGCACTGTAACATTTAGTTATGTTATCTTAGAGGATTCTTCTCTTTTTTTCTAACAATTTCCCAACAGGCATCATCATTCTCCATTATTTCATCTTCACTGAGACATATTTGTATTCAAACAAAGGTGTAGTCCTTCTTCTAATAGTTATTTTGAATGTATGGACATTCAAGGTCTTTACAACTGGCCTTACTTAAGTTGTTATAGGGGTGTAATTGATTTTTTTCATACCGATATCAGATTAAGTCATCCCATTCATGGTAAAAAACAATCCTGAACTATAACTCTGCACCTGTCTGTGTTTAGCAGTTACCACCACCAGAAAAATACAGTTGAATTTCTAATAGGTTCATAGGTTCATAGGTTCATACTAGGCTATCTGCCCTAGGGCATTTATAAGCCTAGCCAGAGTGTGTTTGGCTTTTGCCACCCATTTTAAATTAATTTTGCTATGCCCTTTTTCGAGGTAAGTATACTGTGCCTCTGTCTAACAGTGACACAGAAGTGATACCTGGAGTAAACCTATGATCTCCCATCCACTCATCAAGATTCCTCTTGAAGAGAGTCAATGAGGGACTCTGCCTAACCTGGACTGGGATTTTATTCCAGAGTGAAGGGAGCCTCTGGGTTATGAATCTGTCCCTCCAGCATGTCCTATTTATTTCAATGCTGAGGTTCAAGTCTCTCGAGCACGTAGCTCGATGGGATTTGGATTTTCTGAGGTGCAGCATGTCCATTAATTCTGGGTTGGACATGGCTTTATAAGTCAGGCACAGATCGCCTCTGATCAGGCGGTATGCCACTGAGTAGAGCTGGAGTTTCTTTAACCAGGCAGCATATGGCATCTGTTTGAGCCCTTTGATCTTCTTGGTGAGGTACTTTTGGGGTCTTTCCAGTTGCTGCAGGTAAGGTACATCCCAAAAGGGGCATTGTACTCAATTATGGGCATGATGAGGGATGAGTTAAGTGGCACGATGACCTCCCCTGATCTAGATGTGAATCCCTTCATGATTAGGTGGGCTATATAAAATGTTCTTCTAACCATTTTGGCCACGTGGTTGTCAAATGAGAGATTGCTATTAACTTGGGTCCCCAGGTCCCTAATTACTTCTTCTGTACTTAATGGATTACCACCTATGTAGTAATTTGTGGGCACTTTGTTTTTGCCAAAGGGGATGACTATACACTTTTTGGCATTTAGCTTGAGGCCATGGCTCTGGCACCAGTTGTCTGTTTCTATGAGGCCCTTTTGGAGGATGCTTGTATCGGCTGGAGAGTCGATTATGGCGCCCAGTTTGCAGTCATCTGCGAACCTGGTCAGCCACAGTCCTTCCGTGTTGGCCTGTACCTCCGAGAAATATATACCGAACAAGAGAGGTCCCAGGACTGAGCCTTGTGGGACGCCACTTGTAACTGGTTTGGAGTCTGACATGGCTCCAGCAATTCTAACCATGTGGGTTCTGTCCTTGAGCCAGTTTGCAACCCATCTAGTGACATAGGAGTTTATATTTAAGCAGGTGAGCTTATCTATAATGCCCGAGTGGGGTATTGTATTGAAGGCTTTTGCGAGGTCCAGGTAGGCTGTGTGGACCACCTTTCCCTCATCAATGGCCTTGGTGACTGTTTCAAAGAAATAAACCAGGTTTAAGAGGCAGGATCTGCCCTTAACAAAGCTGATCTGGGTAGGATCCAGTGTCTGTAGGTCCCCAATATCTTTATTTATGAGGTCCATGATGATCCTGTCCATAGCTTTGCAGACCAAGCTAGTCAGGCTTATGGGGCAATACTTTCCAGGATCCGTTGAGGCACCACCTTTGTGGAGAGGGACCACTGTTGCTGTATGCCACTCTTTGGGTAGATATCCTGTAGTAAGGCTGAGATTGAACAGTAGTTTTATGTTTGGGTTTAGCTCTTCTTGGAGTTCATGTAGGACGCAGCCCGGGACACCGTCTGGTCCCATTGATACTGTGTTTTTTGCTTTGGAGAGGGCGGCTCTTACCTGAGCATCTGAGATGTCAGGGGGGCAGCACTCTGCTGGGATAGATATTTTCCCTTTTGGTGGGGATGGGGGGGGAGTTTGCGCTGAACCTGTCAGCTAGGATGTTAGCAATGTCTGTGGGTTCAGTGTATTTTTTGTCATTTTGGATTAATTCTGAGCATATCTGGGAATTCCCACCCAGGTTCCTAACATAACTAAAGAAAGCCTTGTGATTATCCTTAGTGTTCTGTGCAATTGTTCTCTCAAAGATGGCCTTAGACGATTTTATGAGTGCCCATAGTTTTTTGCTAATACTGATCAGAGATGCCTTCCCTTTTTGGGATTTTGCTCTATCATGTAGTAGCTTCCTCCTTCTATTGTATAGTTTGTTTATGGCTGGGGTCCACCAGACAGGATGTCTGCCTTTGGAGGATTGGGTCTTGGTTTCATTTGGGATTGCAAGATCCATGTATTCCTGAAGGTGTTCATAGAATGCGTTTATAAAGGATTTTGCAGTCTGGGCCATATTTTCCACAGGCCCGGGGGCTTTGAAGGATTCCACCTCGGTTTTGAGGAGTGTGAAATTTGCTTTAGAGAAGTTTTTCACTGTGGTTTTCTGAGCAGGGGGTGAGGTCGGGATGTGAATATCCAGAGAGATTAGTTTATGGTCTGATCTTACCAGTGAGGGACACACTTCTGGTCTGGAGCATAGAGTCCCCATGTTGGTGATGATCAGGTTCAGTATGTTTTCCCCTCTTGTGGGAGTGGTAACAAGTTGTTCCATAGCATTTGAGTTTATAAATTCTAGGAACCTTTGGGCTAGGGTGTTGGAGCTAGAGTAATGCTCCCAGTCTATGTTTGGGTAGTTGAAGTTGCCCAATATAATGGTGTTTGGAGAGACCTTCATATTTTCCAGTGTTCTCAGGAAGGCCGAGTGGGGTTCCTGGGTTTGGGAGGGTGGTCTGTAGCAGGCTATAAACTGGAAGGCAGTTTTACCCACTGTTAGTTGCACATGGATAGTCTCTGATGCTTCGTGCTGTGCCACCAACCTGGAGGTGTGAGTATCTTTGACGAATATTGATACTCTCCTTCCTTTTGTGGTTCGGTCCAAGTTTTGGGGTGAAAAGCATGGTATGAGGTATAACCTGGTAGTGCTGGTGTGCTCTCGGGAGCCTTGAACCAGGTTTCTGTTACTGCACAGAAATCAATGTTCTCCATGCTAAGGAAATGAAATTGTGTTTGGGTGCTGTTGACACAATGGAGAAATATCAGTTTGAACTTTTCTGTTTTACAAATTGTACAAATGGAAAAAACGTGTTTAATATATTTTACTTGCTGTACAAAATTATAAAACCATCTATCCACTAAATCACTACGGCAGAACTTTTCCATTTCTTCCATGATGTCCAAGAGTAAAAATCAACTACCTAAAATGTATCTTTGCAAATGAACAATTAACTACAAAAGACAGTATAATTAAATAAATAAATAAATTCATGCATGCATGCATGCATACATACATACACACATGCATACATACATACATACATACATACATACATACATACATACATAAAATAAACAGGCTCACAAGGGTTTAAAAACATTATAAACCTTTATCCATCGGGGGAATAAGAAGCACCTGTATGCTACCTACCTACCTACTCAACTGGCCAAAAACAAGGTAAGGCAAACACCAGATTCAGTGATCAGGTACACACTGCAATGGTTGTGAAGTAGCCACTTGCTATGAGTAGGCTGTATTGTAACTGCTTCAACTGGATACAATCTTCATGACTCCTTAAGACAGAAAAATTCATATTCAGCCCAAAACTAGAAATAAATTATAAAACCACCCCTGACAAGCAGTTTTAGCAATATTCAGTCAAAGATCTCATTTTGTTGTTTGTATTTCAATGTGATGACAGAATCTCATTGGCCCAATCAATAACAAATAAATTGCTTTGTCTTTTTTTGGGCAGAAGATTGCAGCCACATTCTGCAAGAACTGTCTCTTGAGAGCAGTTTGCATGGGAACAATAACATGTCGATCCAGAAATTCAATATATTATTTACTCTTTCTGGCATATCCACAAAGCTGGAAATATACAGCATGTTATGTTTGTGCATGTCCCAAGGAAAGAAACATTAAATGTTTATAAATGAGTTAAATTCTGAGACAGAGAGAGATAATTTGAGTATTGATGTGAGGATATTGATGTTTCAGAGTTAGTGCGAGCTACGGAAAAATATAACATATGTCTGTCTTTTTTTTTTCACAATGATACAACATTCAAGAGAAAGTATTAAAGCTTGGAATTTGTTCTTGCAGCAGGGCCCAGTTCATATGAATTTACTAAGAGGTTAAGTAGTAGTAAGGAAGGTGTTACCAACTGAACCAAGGGATTAACCTTTGTCCCTAGAACAACTGCAGCAGTAGGTGCTACTAAGGTAGGCTACTTGTTTATTTCTAAATGATGGATGTAGTATTTATTTTCATATTTCTATGGGGCAGGAGATTCTAATTAGCTCATTCAATGGTACTAAAATGCTTTTCACCAGGAGTAACACAGACCTGTGGTCTTTGTGGAGAGAATGAGTTGTCTCAGTAAGAACAAAGTTTATTAAGTCTAACTTTATTTGTTAGGTGAGGGCCATTAATAATTGTATAGGAGTCTAGAGGTAGGGGTGGAGTGGAGGAGAGAGAGACAACTTACAAGCAGGAGCAGGAAGTCACTTAGCTTTCCAATGAGCAGTGCAATGATTAATTCTAGGGATGAGTTTGAGAATCCACACATTATATTTATTGTCACTTGAATTAATTTTGTATTTTGACTTAAGTTAATGAGATGTTGGAGGAAGAATTTTAAACCCTGGAGGTACTAATATGTATTGTCAAGGTTCTGGAGATTAAGGGGCAAGCTAAATCTAAACAGAATAACATGCTTTGATCTTCTTGGTGACTTTGCCATCATGATCTTAGTATGAGTCTGAAGAGAGATATATGTTTCATTATAAAACCTAAGCATTTGTATTTCAGAACTTGTTGAACAGTAATGCATTTTTGTGATGTTTAATTTAGTATAGTTGACTGGAAGAGACCTTTTGGAATAGAAAGGTAGTATTTTCCTGCATGTTTTATATATAATTAACTTTTAAATCTTGTAAGTGTATTAGGGAGTTGGACTGAATGGTTTACACTTTCAAAGGCTCTTTTAAGATCAATAAAGATGCTACCTGTTATCCAACCCTTCTCCATAGAAGACAGCATTTTATCAGTGACTGAATATATTGCTGTTAGGGTATTATGGCCTGCTCTGAATCCATATTAAGAGGTTTTGTGCAGGTTGTATTTATATACGGCCAATCAGTTGGTTATAAATTATCATAGTCAGATAAGCATTCATCATATTTGTCTAGAACCAGTAATGCTACTAGGGGTGCATACATCCAGAAAAAGCTTGAAGAGCATTGGAGCAGAACAAAGAAAGTGATGAAAAGAACGACTAGTAAAAATATGATCATTAAAAGATTAGTCCTACTGAATGGGAGAAAGAATGCCATGGTAAACATTTGGAAACCAGATAGCATTTGCATATGTTTAAGTCCACAAGTCCTTAATAAATGAATAAACAGAGAGTATTATCTACTCCTTAATGCAGCAATAAAAAGAGTGCCATCCTCTTCATACAATCAAGTAGTTTAGCCATATTAGAAACTCTTTTTGTGTACTTTTTGCTGAACATGGATTTTGGCAAAGGAAGTTTTATGAGCAAATGTCAAAACTGTGCACATTTAACTCACCTATAGGAAGATTAAGACACCTGATGAACTCTGCGCCGTAAATGGTATGCTACCTAGTTGATAGGTTGCTCATGTGAGGAAGCATACATGAGCTTCTGAAAATAGTGACTGTAGAACTCACAGGGATGTTTTGGGATGGTGGAAGTAAAGCCATACTCCTCCCCCACAGTATGATGCTTCACTATCATCCTATAAGTCCTTACTGGCTGCAGACATGGGTCACATGGAGCCTGGGGGAAGCAAAGGTGTGTCCAGTAGACCTCATGAACAAGGAGAGGAACTGGTGTCAATTGATGGTCAGCTGCAAAGGATGTAAAAGTATGAATATTTAGGTCATACAGTGGATCAGAATATCTCTCAAAGGAACATACACAGTTCATTTAAGTGGATAATGTTTTAAGTTCAGAAGATTTAAAAAAAAAAGATGGTTAGAAAGTTGATAGAAATACCTCCACTGGAAGGTAAAAAAGGCAATAACATATTTTTCTTATTTCAGAAATAAGTTAACATTATGAAAGTTACTGGAACAAGATATAATACTATATTGGGGTACAGAGCAAGGACCTATTTTTAAAATGCTTAAACAGTTACAGATGGAACAGAGCCAGTCATACAACAATTTGCTGTAAGCCAGAATGAAATGAATGGAACTTTTCGAATAGTTTTCTAAGACAGGTTTCATGTCAGACAGGCCTCATATATATATATATCAGTCAGGCTTAGTGCCAAAAGAATTGAGAACTACAATGAGTATCCCTCTGTACAAGTGGGGGCCTTCAATGAACCTAGGGAATGACAGACCCAAAAGTCTGACTAGTCTCATATACAAGGCCATGGAAAAAAATATCACGGATCTGATAAACAATGGCAGAGGAAACCTACACACACTGGACCCAGTTTGATTTTGTCAATGCCTGCTTAATTAACATGGTGGACTTTTTCAAGAAGATCACTAAAGCTATGAACAAGGACAAAACATTGCATAATGTCTACCTTAACATAGCCAAGGTGTTTGACACAATACTTTACTTGTACATTGTAAGTAAACTTACAAAATTAGGCATAAACTTACATGCCACCCGATGGATAGCCAGTTGGGTCACTGATAGGACACAAGACATTATGATAGGGGAATTAATCATCAGAAAGACAGAACTCACTAGTCAAATCCACAGGGATTCATGCTGGGGCCTTTCCATTTCTTTTTGGCATCTGCTTCTCTGACGTCATGACAAACATCAAGGGCCTCTGTCTGAACATATTTTTCTACTTGGACGTGGCTAAGGCTTTCTATACAATACCCTACTTGGGTATAGTTGACAAACTCATTGAACTGGGCATAAACCCCTACATAACTCTCTGGATTGCTAACAAGCTCATATACAGGACCCAGGAAGTCAGGATTGGTGAAACCCCCTACACTAACAGACTGGTCACCAGTGGGGTACCTCAGGGGTCTGTGCAAGGACCGCTCCTATTTGGCATCTACTTTTTGTAGGTAGAGGCTAACATCAAGGGCCTTTGGCTGACCAAGTTTGCACATCACTGCAAATTGGGAGCTAACATACATTCCCCAAAAAATGACACAAACAGCTTATAAGAGGGTTTAACACTGAGAAATGGCTGGTGCCAAAGCCACAGATTAAAACTTAATTAAATGCCAAGAAATGTGTTATGATACCTTTTGGGAAAACTGCCACACAGAAATAAAGGGTACATGTGTGTATATCTATATATCTATATGTATATATATGTATGTATATAGGTTCATAGGTTCGTGGGTTGGTACTAGGCTATCGGCCCTAGGGCCTATACAAGCCTAGCCATAACAATTCCCTGGATATTTCTTCCCACATTATTAACTTCCTGGACCCCTGTCTAGCAGGGTGACTGACGTGATCCCTGGGGTGAATTTCTTTTCTCCCATCCTATCATCAAGGTTCTTTTTGAAGAGGGCTAAAGAGGCATTTTGCTTGACATGTATGAGTAGTCTATTCCAGAGTCTAGGGAGTCACTGGGTCAGGAACCTATCCCTCCAGCTCATTTTGTTTATTGTGATGACAAGGTTTAGATCCCTGGAGCATGTGGATCTGAGGGATTGAGATTTCTTTAAGTGTAGCATGTCCAACTGCTCTGGGTCTGACATGGCCTTGTATGTTAAGCAGAGATCGCCTCTGAGTAGACGATATGCGACAGAGTATAGCTGGAGTTTTTTAAGGTGGTAAGCATAGGGCATCTGCTTTAGGCCTGTGATTCTTTTCATGAGGTATTTCTGCGGCCTTTCCAGTTGTTGCAGGTGTCTTGAGAGGTACATACCAAATGGGGCATTGTATTCTATAATGGGTCTAATGAGGGATGAGTACAGTGGGACAATGACCTCCTTTTTTCTGGATAAAACGCTCTTAGTGATGAGGTGTGCCACAAAGAAGGATTTCCTGACTGTTGTGGTGATGTGGTTATCGAAGGTAAGACCACTATCCACTGGTGTCCCTAAGTCTCTTATTACACTTTCAGTGTTTAGTCTACTGCCACCTATGTGGTAATTCATGGGTACATGTTTTTTCCCAAAGGGGATAACTATACATTTTTTGGCATTGAGCTTGAGCCCATGGCTCTGGCACCAAGCATCTGTTTCTGTAAAGCCCTTTTGTAGAGTATCCACATCATTTGGAGATTCAATAATGGCTCCCAGTTTGCAGTCATCTGCAAACTTTGTTAGCCAGAGTCTCTTAGTATTGGCCTGTATTTCAGAGAAGTAGATGACAAACAAGAGTGGTCCCAGAACTGAACCCTGAGGTACTCCACTTGTCACTTGTCTGGAGCTGGATTTTGAGTCAGCTACTTTTACAGTGTGGGTTCTGTCAGTAAGCCAGTTGACAATCCATTGAGTGACGTAGGGATTAATGTCCAGCTTAGTAAGTTTATCTATGATTCCAGAGTGGGGGATGGTGTCAAAGGCCTTGGTGAGGTCCAGATAGGCTGTGCGGACCGCCTTACAATTGTCCACGGCTCTGGAGACTGATTTGAAGAAGTCAATCAGGTTCAGGAGACAAGATCAGCCCTTCACGAACCCAAACTGGGTGGGGTCCAGTGTTTGTAGGTTGCCAATGTCTTTGTTTATAAGTTCCATGATAATACGTTCCATGGCCTTGCAGATCAGGCTCATCAGACTGATGGGGTGGTAGTTCCCAGGATCCAAGTTGGATCCCCCCTTGTGGAGAGGGATAACTGTAGCTGTGCGCCATTCAGTCGGCACAAAGCCTGAGGTGAGGCTATGATTATACATGACACTTAGGTAAAGTGCCAGTTCATTTTGTAGTTCATGTAGTACACAGCCCGGGATGTCATCTGGTCCCATGGATGCTGTATTCTTAGCTTTGGAGAGTGAGATTTTTACCTGTGTGGCCGTTATTACCGGAATTTGGCAATCTTCCAGTATTGAGATGGGCCATTTAGGGGGTGAGAGGGGGGTGAAGTTGTCACTGAATCAATCTGCCACGGTAGTGGCAATATCCTTGGGATCAGTATATGTAATGCCATTCTGTTGTAGCTCAGAGCAGATCTGAGCATTGCCATTTAGATTACTGACATAGTTATAGAATGCCTTGTAGTTGTCTTTGGAATCTTTGGCAATTTTATTTTCGTAACTAGCTTTGGAGGATTTTATGAGGGCTCTCAGCTTCTTACTGAGGCTGGTAAGGGAGATTTTTGCATCCTGGGATTTTCCTCTTTTTCTGCAACAGTTTCTTCCTTTTGTTGTAAAGTTTGTTTATGGCAGGGAACCAGTTTGGCTTAATTTTTTTGGAGGAGAGCATCTTGGTTCTATTTGGGATGGCACGATTCATGCATGAGTGGATGTGCTCATACAGTGCCTTAGTGTAGGACTCAGCAGTTGAACTTTCAGTTCCCGTCTGCATGGGTGTCATGAAGTTTGTCAGTTCTGACTTGAGTAGCATGAAGTTGACTTTGGAGAAGTTTTTTTTATGGAGGTTTCCTTACTGGGGGGTGGGGGTGGGATGTGGATGTTAAGGGTGATTAGCTTATGGTCTGATCTGGCCAACGAGGGGGTGACTATAGGATATCTATATCTAAGCACAGGCTAAAATATTATGGTGGTTCTCACATAATATGGTATATCAAAATGTTGTAAAACTGAAATGGCCTAATGTAAATAAAACTGATATAAACAGAGTTTTGTTGTAAATTATGTAAATGGTATTGTTTCTTTAAGACATGATGAAGTCACATATTGCAGATAGAGAGGGAACATCTCACGGTTATTGTCATTCAGCAACTATTCCATCACAATAGTGTACAAAAGGAGGGTTATGGCTATGTTTATAAAAGACATTGGCCACTTGATACAGGGGCATTTTCTGCCTATTGCTTCTGTGGTGTATTCTGCAGCAAAAGAGAAGACATTCAAGTATAGGAAAACTGAAGATACTAGTCAAAAGCACCATTGGCTTGTGCTAAAACTGATATGACATTCTAGATTTTTTTTTTTGGTGTGACTAGCAAAAAAGGATCCTTATGTATAGTTTCTGTTGCTTAACCTAGAAATATAAGAAGAAATCTGAACCAGTCTTTTTGTTTTATTCTGTAAACCTTTTTTACTTTTTTGACTGGTGGTCACTGCAGTAATATTTTGCTCATCATCAGTTAAGAATATTGGCATATTTGGCACATTTTTTTTTAATAACAAAAAAGATCATGAGTTATCCATTTTGCTAACTGAAGGACCATTAGCTGAGCAGTTTTCTTCCCCAAAACGGGGAGGAAAGGAACCCTGTGTTATGGGTTGGAAGTTTTGTGGACTATGTCAATTTTCATTCTGTGTCAAGATGATGATGGCATATCAATTGCTTTGGACTTTTGGTGCTGCCACTAGGGTTATGGTTTTGAATGCTAAGCCAGTGACAATGTCTAAAACAGTTCCATACATTAGCCTACTAACCAGGGAGAAAGATCTCCAGCAGTAGGCAGCCGAGGTGTGTGTGTGTGTGGGGGGGCTGCTGTGGGGGTGCCTGATCCATTACCCTACCTAGGAACCATTCAACCATGATCTGACTCTGATCTGTACTAAAGAACATCCTTACCATGATTTTTATACTTTCTAGTCACTCAGAAAGATTACACTATGTGTACACAAGTGTACATGTAGTCTATACTTTGTAGTAACCTTTATGACTCCTCCTTGATATTTAAGGTTGCAAGAAAATCAGTAGGAAAACTAAAATTAGAATGAAGAAGGTGTGAGTTACATTTGTGTTGTCTGTTTACTCAGAACAGTGTAGTGTACATATAGTGTAGGCATTAATGAATCTCAGACTATGTTTAAAACTGAATAATCTAAAGTTGTGGTGAAACTCATGTCACCTTCTTTTTAACAAATAGAAAACTGTGAGCTGTAGACATATTCAGTTTTAAATGTGAGAAAGGTAGATTTTGTGCAAGAAATAATAACACCGCTCTGTCTGTGAAAAATGTAACCATTGAAAAGCATATGTTTAATGATACTGAAATTATTAAATGCAATAAACTGAAAGAATAGTTGAATCAGCTTTGCACTATTAAGCTACTGCTTAATTAAATTAATGAGTTACAGAGACTAATAAATTCAGGCAGTCTGGTTATGTTTATGGAGGTTAAAGAAGACCCTTAGTAAAAAGCAGTTGAAGCAGTCTGCATTCATAGAAATAAGTACAATCCCTTTACTCAAGTAGAAATATAAACTGGGTTTTGAAAGGCAGCTCACCCTGCAGTTGCAGTTCCCAGTTTAACACATTATATAGTAATTGTAAAAGATTTTTTTTATTTAAAGATTTATAGTAGAAACCAGAGGAAGATAATTATTTTGCTAGGCCTCCAGCAAGTGAATAAGTCTGTAACAGAAATGTAAAGACCAGGAATTTGAATATAGAGACCGTTTTTTACTTTTGGTCACTTCCATAGAAAATAAGTTTTTACTAAATGTCATAGTCCATCTGAAACAGTGGAAAAATTAAATTATGTAAATGAAAGAGTTAGACTGGTAAGAAAAGGACAAAATACGTATACCATATCAACATTCTGAAACCATGGAAGGAAATGCAGGGCTCCATGGACAGCTTAATAACAGAAACTAATATAATGTTGGAGAAAGAAAACTGTCCTCCATGCCAGCAATGCAGGTAGACAATACACTGTCTAGACCACAGAAACACCAGACGATGGAGCTTCTGTTAAGAAACAGAGAAATTATTTTGGAAATGCAAGGCAGAACACAGCTGATTCAGCACCATGTTGTCAACATGCTAATAGAAAAAAAATAATTTAAAACCTTACAGACTACCAGTGCCACTGGGAAAGGTTGAACAAGAGGAAGTGTAAAAATGTTAATATGGAGGTGATAGAGAAGTTAAAAACTAAGTGAAAAAGCCTGTAGTGTTAATTCTAAAGACTGATGAAACAGTCTGGCTCTGTAATGATTTTAAAAAGCTGAAAATAATTCAAAATGTGCAATTACCCATTGCTTATGACAGATGAATAAATAAATGAATGGAAAGGCTGGTAAAAGTAAAACTCTTAACTATGTTAAATTTGATAAAGGGATACTAGCCTACTTCTCTGTATTATATTTATTAAACTTCACATATTTTTCCAAAATGCTTCTCTGGTATGATATGGAGACAGTTTCCATCATCTATAAACTATTACACAAGATGCCTTCACATCCATTGGAAATTGGTTAACTGATGATTAATTATTCCTCAACCAAAAAAAAAAAAAAACTCTTATTCTTTTCTAAGTCCCTAATTCCTAATAAAAATAACTTCAAAATGTTTTCATTAAATATTATCAGTATAGAAGTCATTTCTCATACTGAACTACTAGGAGTAATAATTGACACACAACTTAATTTTGACCTACATATTCAAAATTTCATAAAAAACACACACAACAAAAACTTGGAAAGTTTTATAGATTAAATAATTTTATCTCCAACCTCTCCAGAACTATACTTGCTAGTTCATATCTTCTTCCTTACTCTTTGCTTTTCCAATTCCTAGCAATCTACAAACTAATCTAATATCAAAAGAAGCACTACATTACAATAAAGTGGCTAGGCTTTCTGGGTTTGCAGCAAATCATTCAAACAGTTCCCACCATTGCATTAGAATCAGATCCCTAAAGTAATTTGTGCTACCTCTCTATCTCAAATATTCCCAACTTTTCCAGGTACACAAACTAATTAGCTCTACTTTTAAATACTATCTACCTAATCATTCCCTTTGCTCCTATGAAAAACAACTCCTTATAATTTATAAACACAAAATGCCTACCCTATAAACTCAGACTCAGTAGCCAGAGCTTAGAATAAAATCCCCAAGGACATTAGACTGATACCTAACACTAACACATTTAAATCTCACTAAAACAGTTTCTCATACAGTCTTGGCTCTGAATTTGGAGTCAGAAAGCCAAAAGGTCATAAATGCAACTACAAGACTAATAAAAAAAAACTCTGAGCCCAGACGAGTGAAAGGAAGCAGTCATTGATATGTAAACAGCTACAAGATGTAAAGAAAATCCTGTTTACTGTTGATCTTCATTATACTATGTGGAAAAAATGATGTTTCTATGGGAAAATTTAAAGCATATATTTGGAATAGAAACTATTTTAAAGTCAGTCGATCTTACTAGAAGATATTGACATGACTGTATCTATTTGTTTTCTGTTAAACTCCACAAGCTTTATTTTATATGATTTTTAGAACTAAGAATAGTAAAATCTCAGTACTCTTTAAGGTATAATTAGCTAAATTTATTTAGGCGTTATTAGGTAAGAATTCTCTTTTTTAAATATTGTGCCTGTAAAACTGATTATTATTTTCAATTACTTGTGTAACTGTTTAACTTTGCATATTTAATGACACTGTCATGACTTCTTTACTGATTTATTTATTTATTATTTATTTGACATTTGTTTATGGGAAAAATCTGGCTGGGCCAGAAAGTGCCCATTTCCAGAGGAGGCCCAGGGAGAAAAGTTCTACAATCACAATACATACATTTTAAATCACAAAGTATCATGTTACATTACAAAACTTCAAGTACAAATATTTTAAATCACAAAGTATCATTTTATAATACAAAGCATAAAAGTAAAAAATGTAATGAGAATAAAACATCAAACATATGTTTCATAGTAAAGTACAATGAAAAACAACAACATGATTTGGAAAAATTATGTGAGGAAAAACGCGGTTGTTATATTATTTGTTACACAGAGTAGCATGTGATAAAGGAGACCTGACACAATTATAATAAGATATTTTAAAGAGATGTAAGAGATTATATGAATAGTGACAGTAAGGGGAAATTGAGAGATGCCTTAGTATTAGAGATGGTGTCCATATTATGGTTATAGAAGGAAGAAGGGTGGAGACAGGGAGATTATAAGAAGAGTGTAACTTAGGTGAGTGGGGAGGAAAGGGAAAGAGGTAGAGGAAAGGTCTGCAGAGATGAAGTCACTAAGGTAAGTTAGTGGGAAAAACAAAAGACAGAAGTGGAGTAGGAGACTGGACAGTGTTGTGAAATGTGATTTAGGTTGAAGAGAGTGAGAGAAGCATAGTGAGTAAATTCAGCCAGGACTGGCCCATGAGCAGGTCCAAGATTTTGTGAAGTATTTTTTAGGGAGCATTTAAATGTGGGTAGATTAGAAATAGTTCTGGTGGTTAGAGGTAAGGGATTCCATTTTTTTTCTTCTGAGTATGAGTATAGGCTTTGTCCAGAGGATTTATTCAATTTATTTATGGTGAGATGTTGATTATGTAATGCTTTTATATTTATTTACTTCTAAGATCATGTAGCTGGATATTTATTAAGTATTATAATTTAGCTGGGAAAGGGAATTATTTAGCTCTGTATGTTACCAAGCTGTGGCATCTGTCTCCAAGGTGGGATCACTTGAGCAAATTATCATTAAAATATAGTTTGTTTTCAGCTGTTAATCAAGAATGGTACATTAACTGTTGCGACTCTAGCCCTGTAATGTTACACTGATGGCAACACTACTTTTTCAGGGTGAAAGCTGTGATGAATTGAATAATTCTGCCAGTCTTCCATGGAGACTGTGTGTGTGTTTGTGTATGTGTGTGTGTGTGTGTGTGTGTGTGTGTGTGTGTGTGTGTGTGTGTGTGTGTGTGTGTGTGTGTGTGTGTGTGCGTGTGTGTGTGTGTGTGTGTGTGTGTGTGTGTGTGTGTGTGTGTGTGTAAATAATCAATTTAAAAGGCAATTCTGGTGGACAAGGGGCACTTTAAGATACTGTGGCTCACATAGGCAGTAAGTAGCACTTTTACAGTCTACAGGAGGCCTGCATGATTTCACATTAGCATATATTTGTCTTGAGGAATTACACTTGGCAGTTTCAGAAATGTGGTTTGGAGATTTTTAATATTATGATACTATGCCACAAGATGGGTTGCCAACTGGCTCACTGACAGAACCCACACTGTGAAAGTAGCAGACTCCAAATCCGACTTCAGACCATGACAAGTGGAGTACCTCAGGGTTCAGTTCTGGGTCCTCTCCTGTTTGGTATCTACTTTTCTGAAGTACATGCTAACACAGAAGGTCTTTGGCTAATGAAGTTCGCAGATGACTGCAAACTAGGAGCCATAATCGAAACTCCTAACAATGTGGACATCCTACAAAAGGGCCTCACTGAGACAGATGCCTGGTTTCAAAGCCATGGCCTCAAGCCCAATGCCAAAAAGTGCATTGTCATCCCCTTTAGTAAAAACTCTGTACCCATGAGCTACCACATAGGCGGTAGTCTACTTAACACCAAAAGTGTGATAAGAGACCTTGGGACACGGGTGGAAAGTAGTCTCTGCTTTGATAATCACATCAACACAGTAGTCAGGAAATCCTTCTACGTGGCACACCTCATCACAAAAGATTTCTCATCCAGGAAAAAAGAGGCTACTGTTCCCCTCTACTCATCACTCATTAGACCCATTATAGTATACAATGCCACTTTTGGTATATAACTCACAAGACATCTACAACAACTTTAAAGGCCGCAGAAATACCTCACAAAGAGGATTACGAGCCTCAAACAGATGCCCTATGCAGACCATCTCAAAAAACTCCAGCTTTACTCCATCGCATATCGCCTACTCAGAGGTGATTTCTGCCTAACATACAAAGCTATGTCAAACTCAGAGCTGTTTGACATGGTCCACTTAAAGAAATCCCAATCCCTCCTAGCTAAATGCTCTAGGGATCTAATCCTTGTCACCACAATAAGCAGAACATGCTGAAGGGATAGATTCCTGTCCCAGAGACCTCCCATACTCTGGAACAAGCTATCTATCTATATCAAACAAAGCTCCTCATTAAAACTCTTCAAGAAAAATGTTGATGATTGGAAATAGGAACTTCATCCTGTGGATCACCTCTGTGGCTCTGCTCGACAGGGGCACAGGAAAATAATTTTCTTGGATGGTGAAAGCCAGGGTACCTTTTTTGGCTAGGATTATACAGGCCCTAGGGCCAATAGCCTAGTACCTACCTATGAACCTGTGAACCTATGAAAGTAGAATATCTACTGTGATATCTCCCAAAATCCATACTGGATCATTTTCTTTGGAGGATTGTGAGAGAATGCTCAGATTACTTTTTTAATCAAAGGTGTCTATATGTTACCTGAAATAGTAATATTTCATACTTAATTTTAGTATTCTTATTTTTAAATATTAAGAAAAGAAGACATCATGGACAGTTTTAAGCATTTTTCCCACTTTGGTGGTCTTTGTTTATACTTAACAGTGAAGGGAACCATTCTCATTATTAATACAGAGTGCTTGTTGTCCTCCAAAAATTATTTTTTTTTCCATTTTTAGTGTCAGTGAGTTTTTGCATATTATTTGTTACAGTTGATATATTGATTTTGACGTGATGAGTTCTATAGTTTTGGCTGTATTTAACTGACATATATTAAGAGAAAGAAGCTGGGTATCCTGTTGAAAAGCTAAAAAAAATAACACATTGAAAACCTTATAACTCTATAATCATGGAAACCCAACTGGGAAAAATAGTAAAAACATGTTTGGTACTAAATATTCAAAGAAAGCTATCCATTATCCTGAAGATTCATTTACAATTTTTGTGTTTCTTACTCTGGATTAAGAAAACCCTTAATGGGTTTCAAAGATTAATCCTGTGTTGTCTTTAAGAACCTTTATGAGAAAACAAAAATGATATTTTAAAAGAAAATGAATCAGTGATTGATAATTTGTGGCATGAGTGCTATGTTTCTTCACAGTTGTTATTAGAGGAAAAGGGCATTCAATAACATGAGATATCTAGCTTCAGTTTAAAAGTGAACATGCACAAAATTATCAAGGATGTACCATTTGATGGCAGTTGTGTGTTAACAATTGGTATGCACTAAAAATGAATGGACTTAAATGAAAAGTGGCAAGATATGTAAATACTTGTACTTTGCCATTGTATCAGACTAGATGTTGAATGAGAAAGATATTGCATTTTTTAATAAATGACAATTTAGTTTACTTGAAAAATATCACTGCTACATTTTTGCAGAACTAGTGACTGAATACAGAGACTATCTAGGTTAGATTGAGGGGGCTGGCTGCCCTGGGTACTAGCTCTAAGGGGTATGATCAGCAGGTACCGTATAATCATTACTTTATGAAGCTGCAAGAATATTGCAAGACTTTTTTTCTTTTCATTTGTTTTTGAATAACCGAGCAGCTTTAAGTTAATGGATTTGGGGGGGGGGGGGTCCTAGTTCAAGGAAATGATCAGGATATCAGATAAATTGGCTATGTTTGTGACTGAATATAATTCCAGGCTCATCCAGACTCTGCTATACTTTGTTGTGAAGGAAAGGTTAGTTTGCTTTTATTTTTTGTATTACTTGATTGCCTTTCTATATTTTGAATACTGTGGTTTGTTTTCTTTACCTTGTGTTTTACTTGCATTCTGCTTTAACAGCATATTAAAATTTCAAAAGAGACCACAGCTCTCTCTCTCTTCTGAGTCAGGCAGAAATTGGAACTGATCAATTAAGGACTCATTCATAAGATAGAAGAGGTTACTTAAGGTTAATCATTTGTTAACTGAGGGGGTGGAGCTAGGAACTAAACCTTCTATTTAATGGGTAAAATAAAACATTTCACAGCTTTACCAGAAAGGCTCATCCAGACTCTGCTACACTTTGCTGTGAAGGAAAGGTTAGTTTGCTTTTATTTTTTGTATTACTTTATTGCCTTTCTATATTTTGAATACTGTGGTTTGTTTTCTTTACCTTGTGTTTTACTTGCATTCTGCTTTAACAGCATATTAAAACTTCAAAAGAGACCACAGCTCTCTCTCTTCTGAGTCAGGCAGAATTTTTTTTCCGCCCTCCCACCCAGTTACAATTGTCTTGTTAAATACCACTGTCTTTCTAGTTGGCTTCCTCTTATGTTAATCTGACCATATATCTCATTTCCTCTCTACTTTCACTGGCTTGTGTGAGTAATTACAAAATCATCATTTTTAAAATCCCTCCCCTTCAACTATTTAAATTTATTGGCCATCCTTCTGTATTCCATAGTAACAGAATACAAAAGTGACCACCCCTTTCAACCCATCTTGCTGTTTTAAAAATAGTAGCTCTCCACTAAACCTTAACTTTTTAAACAGGTAAAACTTAAGTCACCTACTTTCACATCTAACTTCTCTAGTGCACACTGCAGTGTGCATTTTTTTCAACTTACCTTTAAGCATCCCTGTGACTAGCACTTTCTCTAATACCTGCTGGAAAGCACTAGGAAGCCTTAAACTGATACAAGCACTCAACTCCCCTTGTTAATAAGGAGAAATTAATAGTAGGCACTAAGCAGCCTATAATTGCAAAGTACCTTGCTAAGGTAAAGGAAAACAGCTCTGTACTTTACAAAAAAAAAAAAAAAAGCACCAAACCAGGCATGTTCAAGGGTCAGCTTCTGGTGATTTCTCCTGTCCACCTGGTGAATCTGGGCATACTGGGGCAATGCAGCAATTGCCTCATGTACACAGACAACCCTCTCCTCCTACCACCCAATACTACAACCTGTGAGAGATGCACTTACATAGCCAAAATGGAAGCAAAACTCTCTTCTCCCAAGATTGTGCTAGACAGTCAAGAGGAGAAAGTTAACACCCACACTACACCTCAAGCAACACATAGCCCTTCTGAACCCACACCACCAACACCCACATATAGCAACACTAAATCCAAATATGCAGAGGCCCTTAACTGTAACCTGCCCAAGCACCAAGGACCTCTGAAGCTGAAATGCAAACAAACATCAATCACAACCAAAGTGTCACATAGTTCACAACACCAGTTTGCCACCCAGCAACAGCCCTTAAGGCAAGACAATGTACCTAACACTTTAGTCATAGGTGACTCTGTAGTCCGGCACACTGATGTCCCTCTCACCAGGTTGAACAAGGAGAAAATTACAGTCAGCTGCCTGTCAGGTGCCAGGATCTGCCACATAATGCATGCACTCAAGTCACTACACAACAAGTACAGATATGACTCTGTCATTGTCCATGTTGGAGTGAATGACTTGAGACGTACCTCCCTGGACTACATGAAAAGAGACATGGAAGAGCTATCAGATCATGTGGCCCAGGCAGGCATGACCCTAGCCCTGAGTAGCATCCTGCCTTCACCCAGAATTATACCATATTATAAGGACAAAATGATTGACTTCAACAACTGGCTAAGCTTCTGGTGTCATTCAAAGGGGATCCAGTATCTGTCTGCCTGGGACAACATGATTGACAGACCACGATGTTTTGCCAGAGATGGTCTGCACCTGTCACCCCTGGGATTCAGGTTACTGGCTAAGGCTCTTGCCACCCCTATAGTACTTTTTTTAGGCAAAGTTCAAAGGACAAAACCACCACCGTAACAGGTACAAGCATGCAAAATCTGAAGGTAATGCTACTCAATGCTAGAAGTCTAAACCTCAAAATGCACTCTCTCGAGGCACTCCTAAAAATGGAGAACATCGACATCTGTGCAGTAACTGATACCTGGTTCAAGGCTCCAGAGAGCACCCCTGCAATACCAGGCTACAACTCTTACCACACTTTTTGGCCACCAAACCAGTACCGAAACACTAAAGGTGGAGGAGTGTCAATATTCACCAAGGATATTCACACCACCAAGCTAGTTGCTGAACACAATGAATCTGAAATTCTCCAGGTGCAACTAACACTAGGTAAGACTGCAATCCAAATTGTAGCTTGCTACAGATCGCCCACCATACCCCAAGATTCTCACTACACCTTTCTAAACATACTGGAAAATATTAAGATAGAACCAAACACCCTAATACTGGGTGATTTTAACTACCCTGCCATTAACTGGGAAAACTACTCATGTACCAACACCTTTGCCCAACGGTTCTTGGAATTCATAAATTCCAATGCCCTGGATCAACTAATCCATACTCCCACCAGCGGCACCAATATCCTAGACCTGGTCGTTACCAACATGGGAAATCAATGCTCCACTCCTAAGGTCACCCCCTCATTAGTCAGGTCTGACCATAAGCTAATCACCCTTAACATCCACATCCCACCCCCACCCCACAGTAAGGAAACCTCCATAAAAAACGTCTCCAAAGCTAACTTCATGCTAATCAAGTCAGAAGTGACAAACTTCATGACACCCATGCAGACGGGAACTGAAAGTTCAACTGCTGAATCCTACACTAAGGCACTGTATGAGCACATCCACTCATGCATGAATCGTGCCATCCCAAATAGAACTAAGATGCTCTCATCCAAAAAAAGGAAGACAATATGGTGGTCCCCTGCCATAAACAAACTTTACAACAAAAGGAAGAAACTGTTGCAGAAAACAGGAAAATCCCAGGATACAAAAAACTCCCTTACCAGCCTCAGTAAGAAACTGAGATCCCTCATAAAATCCTCCAAAGCTAGTTACGAAAATAAAATTGCCAAAGATTCCAAAGACAACCACAAGGCATTCTATAACTATTTCAAGAATCTAAATGGCAATGCTCAGATCTGCTCTGAGCTAAAACAGAATGGCATTAAATATACAGATCCCAAAGATATTGCCAATATCCTGGCAGATCGATTCAGTGCCAACTTCACCCCCCTCTCACCCCATAAATGGCCCATCTCAATACCGGAAGATTGCCAAATTCCGGTAATAATGGCCACACAGGTAAAAAACGCACTCTCCAAAGCTATGAATGCAGCATCCATGGGACCAGATGACATCCCGAGCTGTGTACTACATGAACTACAATATGAACTGACTCCTCACCTAAGTGTCATGTTTAATCATAGCCTCACCTCAGGTTTCGTGCCCACTGAGTGGTGCAGAGCTACAGTTATCCCACTGCACAAGGGGGGATTCACCTTGGATCCCAGAAACTACCGTCCCATCAGTCTGACAAGCCTTATCTGCAAGTCCATGGAGCGTATTATCATGGAACTTATAAACAAAGACATTGGCAACCTTCAAACACTGGACCCCACCCAGTTTGGGTTTGTGAAGGGCCAATCTTGTCTCCTGAATTTGATTGACTTCTTCGAATCAGTCTCCAGAGTCATGGACAAGGGTAAGGTGGTCCACACAGCCTATCTAGACCTTGCCACGGCCTTTGACACCATCCCCCACTCTAGAATCATAGATAAACTTACTAAGCTGGGCATTAATCCCTACATCACCCAATGGGTTGCTAACTGGCTTACTGATGGAACCCACACTGTAAAAGTAACCGACTCCAAATCCAACTCCAGACAAGTGACAAGTGGAGTACCTCAGGGTTCTGTCATACTAAGGGACTCTGGCTAACAAAGTTCACAGATGACTACAGACTGGGTGCCATTATTGAATCCCCAAATGATGTGGATACTCTACAAAAGGGCCTTACAGAAAGATGCTTGGTGCCAGAGCCATGGGTTCAAGCTCAATGCCAAGAAATGTATAGTTATCCCCTGTGGGAAAAATTATGTATCCGTGAATTACCATATAGGTGGCAGTACACTAAACACTGAAAGTGTGATAAGAGACTTAGGGACACAGGTGGACAGTGGTCTCACCTTTGATAACCACATCGCCACAAAAGTCAGGAAATCCTTCTATGTGGCACACCTCATCACTAAGGGCTTTTCATCCAGAAAAAAATGTAGTCATTGTCCCACTGTACTCATCCCTCATTAGACCCATTATAGAATACAACGCCCCATTTGGTATGTACCTCTCAAGGCATCTGCAACAACTGGAAAGGCCGCAGAAATACCTCATGAAAAGAATCACAGGCCTAAAGCAGATGCCCTATGGTGACCGCCTTAAAAAACTCCAGCTATACTCTGTCGCATATCGTCTACTCAGAGGCGATCTCTGCTTAACATACAAGGCCATGTCAAACCCAGAGCTGTTGGACATGCTACACTTAAAGAAATCCCAATCCCTCAAAGCCACATGCTCCAGGGATCTAAACCTCGTCATCACAATAAACAAAACATGCTGGAGGGATAGGTTCCTGACCCAGAGACTCCCCAGACTCTGGAATAGATTGCCCATACATGTCAAGCAGAGTGCCTCTTTGGCCGTCTTCAAAAGGAACCTTGATGATTGGATGGGAGAAAGGAAATTCTCCCCAGGGATCACGTCAGTCACCCTGTTAGACAGGGGTCCAGGAAAGTAAATAGTAGGGGAAGAAATAGCCAGGGAATTGTTATGGCTAGGCTCGTATAGGCCCTAGGGCTGATAGCCTAGTACTAACCTATGAACCTGTGAACCATACTACCACTGAAATGTTGGAGGAACCACAAATTCTGCATCAGAAGAACATTCGGTGGAATTTAGAGCCTAGAGTAAAATTTAGCCTAACATTCTTTTCATGTTGAACTGTCAAAACTAAAGAGTACAAATGGATATTCTTTGATAATGGAATTTGCTGGGAACAGTTGTAGGTCCTACATGTGACCCAAAAAGTATCCTAGACATTAAACTACAGTAACCTTATCATAAATAACTCTTAACTTCCCACGCATTCTGTTCAGCCAATTCCTTGTCCAATGAAGCTGTGCATAAGTAATATACAAGTATTAGTGTATTAGTATTAGTTAGTTGTCTTTTATGAAAAGTCAGTCTTCTGCATGTGTGTTCTGTGCTAGTCAGTGTTTTAAGACCAACAAATGTAGCTGTCTGGTTAAAGAGTGGGCTGTGCCTTCTCCCATTCCTAACAAACTCAAAACAAAGAATCCACATTCTCAGACATGTTTAGGATTAACCATGAAAGAGCAGTTAAAAGCAACTCACTTCTTTTCATGTCTAGTCAGAATTATGTTTTGCTACCACTGATAGTGTTGTATGCCATGTGTTCTACAGAGAAATGTTATGAAAAGGTATCCTGAACTCAAACAACAAGGTTAAAGATCCTTGGGTTTACATATATGTTTACACAGTGTTTTAAATTATGCAAGGGACCTTATTTTTCGGTCAAAACTGTTTTTAAAGATTTGACTGATGAACGGACAGGGAGAGATATTGCTCCATTATGGGATGCATGGTTCAGGAAGGGGAGCTGCCCTCAAATGAAATTGCCAAGCATAGGAGGTGGGGCAGGGAATGGACAGAATATATAACAGAAAAAATAAATAGGATGGAAGTAGAGATGGCTGAGACCCCAGGATGCCCTTTGTATCCATGACCGCCTCCAACAATAATGGAGTAAGTTGGGGGGGACAGGGACAAGATGGTAGATCCAACATGGACTTGGGCCACTGGAAGCCCAGCTGAAGGGTCTATATCACATTGCCGAACTTGTATAAGTTTGAACGATGTAATATCGAACCCAAAAGTCATAAACCACACAATAACGAACACACAGAACAGCAATCCCCCCCCCCAAAAAAAAAAAAAAACATAAACCTTAAACTAAAACTAAAGTTTTAACTTCACACCCCACCCCACCCTACTTAAATATACAAACTCCAAGATCACGCCACAGTGGAGGAAATAGCAAAGCCCCGAAAACAGCCCACCAATTTTATTCGATGTGCCATGGCTTCGCTATTTTTGTGTTTCGGACTTTTGGGTTCAATATTACATTGTTCGAACTTATACAAGTTCGATGATGTGATATACACCCTGTTTTAAAAGATTCGTCTTTACTCAGATTGCTCCTTCTTATCAACATTGCTCTTATGATTTTGACAGATGTTTGGGGCATACTCACTTCAGAACTAAATCAGCATTTTAATAGTGGAGCTGTGAGAAGAAAGTAAATATTTCATTTTGTTGGCTATTTTAACCCAGTTGTTAATTTTAGACTTTCCACTGTGTGATCCCTTAAACCTCTTGTATTAGAGGCAACATGGGATATATGCAAAAGACCCTTTAAGGACATCAGGTGTTTCAGCTATATGGCAATTCTGAATGTCCATGACTTTTTCTTTTTAAGTCTGTTAATGGACAAATTCAGGCCAATAAAGCCAAGTCTAGCCTTGCTATATTTTTCTTTTGGTTTTTACTGACTGTTTTTTCTGAGTGATCTTTTTACTCATAGTTTTAGTTTGCAGGTCGGGATATTTTGCAGGAACCCTAATTGTTATGGATATCAGCTGGGTACAACAACCCAGTGCTTCTAAAGGTTAGACAAACATTCCACTTATGCTGTGCTGATGATGCCATAAGAAGGCTGAAACATGCATGTCCACAGCTAGTGGGGTTTGGTTTTATTGGCCTGAATTTGTCCATTAATAGACTTAAAAAGAAAAAAGTCACAGACATTCAGAATTGCCATGTAGCTGAAACACCTGATGTCCTTAAAGGGTATTTTGCATATCTCCCATGCCGCCTCTAATACAAAAGGTCCAAGGAATCATATAGTAGAAAGTCTAGCCTTGCTAGATTTTTATTTTATTTTTACTGATTGTTTTTTCTGTGTGACCTTTTCGATTTTTCTTTTGTTTTTACTGATTGTTGTGTGACCTTTTCACTCATTGTTTTACCACATGTTAAATTGGGTAACTATCCAGCTGCTTCAGGGTTTAATTAAAGAAATATTAAGTTTGATCAATACTCCAGGTATCCAATTCAGTCAGTCATGTAGCTCATGGATCAGAATAAGCACCCAGCAAAACATAACAGAGTGTAAACACCATTCCCAATCAGAAACTTCCAAATTCTATCCCATTTCTACAACAGTACAATATCCAACTCCTTTGTACTACATCTGAGCAGTATCTGAAACACACTTTCCATATAGTATAGCATTCTGGTCTTAAACTTCCAGAGTTATGACAAGGAAGACTTCATGATGAAGGGCATGTCATCGATGGGATGACTATTATATTTTTCTAATGACAATTTAAATGTCAATTTCTTCTAGCAATGGCCCAAGCATACCTCTCGGCAGCCACACTGTAAGTATAGTTCTATGATTTGATCTTTGTATTTAGCTCTTCTCCTTTTATATATTTTTTTAATTAACTTATAACGTCACAAGTGATTAATGGTACAGACATTTCTAATTAAGGAAATTAAACCTGGAAATATATTTATTATTACTAAGTATATAATCTATAATCCAAAGATCTTTTATTTTGCAAAAACAAAAACTTCCTTTTCTTTTGAACCCACCATTATTTTTTAAGAGTTAATGCTAAGATTGTTTAAGTTCAGAATCTGAGAGGTATAGGTCCAAGTTAATTTTTCATGAAATATATTATGACTTAAATCACCCATTAAAAGAATAAAATCTTCTTTGTACCCTTCAAGATAAATCAAAAAAGGCTACTTTTATGAATGCAAATCATTCATAGATAATATTTGAAAATAATTTATTTCTAAGTGTGCTGCGCTATATCTAATATAAGATTTTATTTATTCAGCTTTGAGCCTTATTATGATTATTCTGGTGGAGAAATGTGCAAGGCGCTGTGTCACCCATATCAAATCTATTCAGACACATTTCATATTTAATAACTTCACTTTTCAGTGAAATCACCTATCATTGACACCACCTAGTGTCAAACTTTAATGAACCAAACTCTGTCAGATTTCAGTATTTAGTTCTGTATGAGCACTGGCAGAAAAGAAAAGGTTTAAATTTCATTCCTTAAGCCATTTTCACCTTCATGAAATGATTGATGTAATTGGTATTACATTTATCAGATGCAGATATTCTGGGCCTCAGAGAAGATTTACTTTCAGGTTTTGTGTCTTTTGAATATGACATTAGGAATGTAGATAATATGTCTCTGGATTTAAGAAACCATATGCCAGTATTTGTGAAAGGAAGAAAAGTAGAAAAAAGAGAGAATGAATGATATTATTTTGAAAGTACATAGACTAAGAAATAGATGAAATGATGTCATAGAAACAAATATATAGAAAGGCTGAAAGACAAAAAGATAGGAGAGTGGAAGGCAGATAGCATGTTACAAAATGTTCTATCAAAAACTAGAAATTTTAGTGTCTAAATGTGCAACATAGAAATACATCCTATTTACTTTCTTAACAATGCATTCCATTCTTTTTTTATTTAAATGTGGCTAAATATACTTCAGGGTTTCTGTTTGAAAGTACACAGGTATCATAGTATAAGTAGAACAGCATGAAGTAACATTTTCCCCTCATTTCTAACCATTGCCTAAAACCATGGATATGGAAGAGTCCATGTTAGGACATCACACCATATCAAAAGGTGGCAGCTACATATAACAAAATGTCAGTGCCAAGCACATATACATTCACCTGTGAGTGCTTTTTAAAGATCTGATGTTACACTACTCAGTGGTAATGAGTTTCTAGGACATGCACGTTTGATCAGACTAATTTCATAGTATGCAACCTTACCACAGAATAGCAATAAATTGCTAATGGAACCAGAAAGGTACCATCACAGGTGACAAAAATATAGTATATGTTGCTTAAGGTATTGATAATTACCACAGATGGGTTTTCAATACACTATACTGATCTATAGTAATCACTGGCACTGCATAATGGGGGACATGATATGGTGGTACTAATCATGTTAAAGCATGGGTGGTAAGGGCAGAGAAATGCTAGGGCCACATGTTTTATGGCCTGTTAGATGGGTTCGTCCTCTCTGAATCACTAAGTATATCTGAATAGAAACAAAGCAGGCACTCTTATGCTAGAAAACCCAGTACGTGGGTATTATAAATATGCTATGTGTATATATATATGTATATATATATATATATATATATATATATATATATATATATATATATATAGATATATATATATATATATATATATATATATATATATTTTTTTTTTTGCACACACACACACACACCCACACACATATCCACACACACACACACACACACACACACACACACACACACACACACACACACATCACTCGCACACACAGAGATACACAGTCACACATATGCACTTTCATGTACACGCACACACACACACACACACACACACACACACACACACACACACACACACACACACACATGCAAATGCATAAAGTACACACTTGTCCATACACATGTGCACACTTGCACATATACACACACACAAAATGAATATACATTTGCCAAATAAATCTAACTACTCTCAGTGCTACAATGTATAATGCAGTGTAGCTTTAAATATCCCTTAGACTATGTATGCATATGATATTCACACAAAGTTGGCTTGCTTTTCACTTGCCTGTCTAACAAAGTAGGTGGCTATCTACATGCTGGCTCTTAGTTATTTGTGGCTCTCCGTTAGGCAAGGAAGCTAAAAGCAAAACTGAGAACAACAACATCACAGAGTTTTTATACTTACCGAGTTTTTGCACAGCTTTATGTTAATAATAAATTTAGGAGGGAATATGGTCCACTTCACCTCACTGCACATCATAGCAAAATGAAATCAAGAAAAAAAGAAAAATTCATAGAAAATGAATCATAAGTGCTACACCACAAGGATAGCGTTCCATAAATATAAGATTATCATATGATTCAGTGAGTAAGAAGCCAATCAAATGACTTCTGTTAACAAGGAAAAACAATAATGTTTTGAACTGAAATAGTGCCAAACAGTTGTGAAAGTCAAAACAAGTGACTGGTTTAAAAAACAACTTTTCAATGAAGTAAAGGCCATCAGAAAGAAGTTCTGTCTGAATAAAAAGCATTATGTTTTCATAAGTCAGAATTGTGAACTGCTGATTCAGTTTTCATAGTATCCATCCTGCTTTTCAACCTAACAGCACCACTAGTACTCTAGGGTAATTCAGCGGAACATTAAAAGCAGTGATTTGATCTTCATACAATAGATTCTTTTATAGATGAAAAAGTAAAGAGGTGAATATTACAGAGTTCCTTCACATGGCTGTAGATGATGTTAAAACAGTTGATATATTTAATCTTGCTAAAGAACAACAGACAGATTTGGCTGAAATTAAAGAGATTCAAGTGATATTGTGAACTTAAAATGAACTTCCCTTATATTTGCCATTTCATTTTCAGTATAAATCCAGGTTCATAGGAGTTTTCTTGATTCATATCTGACTTACTTAAGATATAGAGCTAAGGAATGTGAATTTAGTTATCTACCTGATTTGTAACAGTGAGATAAAATTGTCTCTGAAACTAAAATAACAAAGAAAGAAAGAAGAAGCAATGTGTTGTCAGGGTATGAATTAATAACCACATAGAACCATAAATATGTGTAGAGCAACAGATATAAACAGTAGTTAGAAGAGGATTTGGGTATGTCTAAATTTTAAACAATGCTAAAATCTCAGGTATTCAACAGAATAAATACTGTCAAGACATAGTACAATGTGAGACATGCTTCAAACTGTATTCAACAGAATAAATATGTTGTGACATAGTACAACGTGAGACATGCTTCATACTGTATTCAACTGAATAAATACTGTCATGACATAGTACAACGTGAGACATGCTTCAGACTGTATTCAATAAAATAAATACTGTCATGATGTAGCACAACGCGAGGCATGCTTCAGACTGTATTCGACAGAATAAATACTGTCATGATATAGTACAA
>NC_056745.1:1537812875-1537822875 GCF_019279795.1 Protopterus annectens | reverse complement strand
CTCATCCCATGAAAATGGGAATTCTTACAATGTAAAATATGGATCCTAAAGTTGGCCCATGAGAGAAAAAGGGTTATAACTGTAGCACATCGATTGAAGATGGCTACACAGATGTTCATTGGCATTCATCCATGAAGGCTGTGGTGTTTCAAACTATCACTGTGTGATTATAAAACACATCTTCTGGGGCAGCAGCTGTTTCCATCATCTGTCAGAATGCTGTCATTTGCTGTAAACTGGCTGACTTCAGAAGCCATACCTGAGACTTTTATGACTTGGACTTGTGTGACTTGTGTGACATAAAACACTTTATGACTTTTCATGTGCATACAAATGTGCAAATGTACAGGATGTTCATATGAACTCTCAGCATGCTACTCTGTAAACCAATTACATCAATTATCCCCCAGCGCATCAACTTCATAAATCTTTTACATTCCTTTTATATACATGTATTATTAGTCATATATCTATTATGTGTCTCTACATGGGGATACACATAAGTTTTTATTTAGCGCCCTTGAGGTTGTAGCACCAACTAAGTGTGGAGGTGACATCAAGAACCACACTGAGTGTAAAGAAAGTCAATGGATAATCAGGTTGAGGGCAAATAGTGGTTCCGGACTTAATGAAAGGGCTTCTATTAAGCCCATGTTAAGGAAACGTAGGAACATCAGATAATATGCCTAGGTTTTTAAGTGCAATATATCTATTATGCTTTTATTGATATTTGTTTTTGTTGCTTTTCTTTGCTACAATCTGATTGTAACCTGAGCTGACCTTGCATTTTGTCATTCTATGATCAGTGTTAAGCCACAGTAACCAAAATGTAAATACACAATACATATATTTACATCTATTTATTCCATTCCATTATTATTTCTTAAACATGAAAATACAACGTTACTTGGCTGCATAATAAATACCTTAAGGAATTTTTATGCCATGCAGTATTGCTTTCACTGCCACTCTGATTCTATGATATGCCCTTACCTTTGGCTTGGTTGTGGCTGAAAAGGTACTTTGGATGAGCCCTTATTATGCTAAGCATACACTAAATAATAAATATCAGTGAGTCATCTAAGGCAATGACCTTGCAAAAGGACAGAGATAAGTAACACATGGGGAATACAAAGTCAGCCATGCCTTCCCATTTTGCATCCTTTTTTCTGCAAACTAGCACACAATGCTTTGTTTACCATTGTTTTATTTTTCTTAAATTCTTTCATCTTAAGTATCTCTTTTCAGAGATTTCCAATGAAGTTAATTTTGTAAAATGACTTCTTGAACAGCTTACTTCATTCAAATGTACTTATGGCAAACCAGACCCAGGTCAGAGAATGTATTTAATTGTTAGTGTGTGATATTAACATTTGTACTGTTTAATCTAACACTAAACCAACATTGTGCCAGCTCATGTTCTGAAAGTGAAATGTGGTAATCAGATCGCATACAACATTTTCTGATGTTCACTTTCTTAGCATCATGACCTTGTCTTATGCAGACAGAAATGAAAAAGCCTTCTTAAGGCTAAAGTGCATGGTGGAATCACATAATGTACATGGCTTCTTATCTTTGTCTTACAAAATACTACATTCCTACATTTATTTATACTTGTAAAAAGCTAAAAGTGTACTGATAGAAGAATTAACAATAAACTTGTAAAAAAAAACTTACTTTGATCATTGTGGTGAAGTTACAGACTTAGGTTGCCTAGCAGTTACTCTGAATCCCACAGTGCTCATTCATTATACAAGAGTCACAAGTTTCCAAACATTATTTTATGTGTCAAATATTTAGCTGTAAGACAGTTGTTACTGAAAATGATAAAGGTTAAATGTACACACAGCTGGTGTGCAAGGACAGATTTTTATCTACTTAGCCAACTCTTTTTTCTAGAAAATGCTAGATTTTTACTTAGAGGTGCCCAGGAGCACAAAGAAAAACTTTTTGCATAAAGCATTTGCTCACACTGGTCAGAGTATGTTTTCGCTTCAGCTCTAGATTTAATACTTATGATCATTTCCTGAGTTTACTATTGGAGGAAAGGCATTTACTTTCTTATTTGCAAAATGACATGAGATTAAAAGAATTTTCATGAGAGAACAGACTAATTTACTTAAAATGTGCACAATTTGTTATAAACTGAATATTTGTTTCTCTTAAATATCATAATGGTTCTTTTTGATTTATCTTCTGAATATCCACTTTGGGATGCAAAAACAAATTATGCAATGCATTTGATAAAAGTATGAGAAGAGAAGCTATGCAAAGGGCAGTGACAATTCAGAGAAAGAGGTAGCACCATCATGCAAGCAGGAAAACTTACATGGTCAACATCATATACTAATGACAGTATATTGACATTGAAATGAGTAACATTATGCTAATGAGTTCCAGTACAATTGTAAATGGGGCTAAACAATATGGAGAGTGATTCAAAAACATAAAGATTGTGAGATCATTTGTGACTGCCAGCGAGTTTGTACACTATAACTCCTCAGTGAATAGTCAGAGAAGCTATGCTATGATGTTGTGTAGCAACAGTCATTGTCGAACAGTCCATGTTAAAAACTGACCTGACAGTATTTACAGTGGGGTGTGCTGTCAACCTGCATGTTGCAAAAGGATCTTACCACGTCTAATATGCCATCAGCTGAACTATAGGGGCATAGTTGAATGCTATCATGATACCACTGTAGAAGACACGTGCCATCCTTACATGCAGTCTTGTGGAATGTGTGGAATACTGATCACTGTGGACACAAAACTACATGTAGCTTTGAATATTCTTTTCTAGTGGAACCCTCCAGCAATCATCAGAGGTCACAGTAGATAACTCACAGGCATCCATGTCACAAACACTGCACTAGTTCCTCGATGTGATGCTGCAGCATGTAGAAGAGTATATATGTTCCCCAAAGACCTCTGCAGAGAGAAACAACATTATGAGGTGTTCTAGAAAATCATACAGTTTTTAGATTCTAGAGGACATTGATTGTACTATGAGATAAAGGAGAATAAGCTGATTTGCCAGATGGGCCCAGCAAGAATGTATAGTTGAAGAGATATATCTATGTCAAATAAATCTTGAACCATATGATCGAGGTTTTAGAATTTCAAAATTCTGAACGGAGATCTGCATACAGAGCAGAATGGGAGACTTCCCTTTTCCTCGCTGTAGTGCAATCTCAGAGTTGGTATATTTAAGTAGCGGGGGTATGAGGGTTTGCAGGGGGGCTTGACCCCCTGCAGAAATGTTTTATTTGTTGTTGGTGTTTTTTTGAATTTGTTTCAGAATTTCGAGCTTCTGAAACCTCAATCATATGGTCTCGACCATATGAAGTTTGAGATTTTGGAAGGTTGTGATTCTGAAGTGAATCTATATATATATATATATATATATATATATATATATATATATATATACCATTAATGTTTTAGATGGATATTTGTGAGAAACCTACTTCTTTGCCACATTTTTGCATGGCTACTACTTAGTTTTTGATACTACTCACCCTATGCACTGCAAACAGCTTTGTTATGTATTATGTATCACCTACCTTGCCAGTGGAAACTAACCTGTTCTGCCATCCATTCTACTTAGCGAGATTCCCAGCAGTGGCATGGAGATAGTAACTGGGAGGACAGTGGGTAATCCACTATCATCCAAAATATCATTGTCTAGTTCTGACTTGATCATTTGCCTTCCTACAGTGCATTGTCCATTTCCTTACCCCTACCATTGAAACATGGTGCCCTGATCAGTCTCTGCGGCATTGCTCTCTCCCTATTAATTCAAACTCTCTTGCCAATGCCTATTACATCTGGTATACCATGACATGCATTTGTCCGGCTGCCAGTTGATATTTAAAATTATGGAACGCTGAGTACATCAACAACTATTACATCATATTTTACATAATAGCCTACTTGCAGACTCCCAACATGGTTTTAGAATTATCAACAAAAATCGCAATAACAACCTATTCTCCTCTGCTTTATTTCTTGACCTCTCTAAAGCCTTTGATATGGTGAACCATCAACTTCTGCTAGACACTTTGAAATCTCTCTCACTCGACTCTTTGGCATTGCACTGGTTTGACTCTTATTTGAAAGATCGAAAACAAGCAGTGCTTTCGGCCAGCCATCTATCCTCTCAGCTCCCAGTCACTATCGGTGTCCCTCAGGGATCCATCTTAGGTCCCCTTCTCTTCTCCATATTTATAAATAACCTGTCTACTTCACTACCAACATCCACATGTATTCAGTATGCAGATGATTCAACTCTCATCTGTTCTGCTGTATCTCCAGCTGAACTTCATTCTTCCAGCCAAAAAGTCTTTACGGCAGCAGAAAAATGGTTTCAACATATCTGTCTCCTCCTCAATCCCAAAAAAACAAACTATTACTCTTCCCTCCAACCCTTAAATCTGCCCCTTTCTCCTTTTCTATTGTGTCTGACAATGGCACAATCATTACACCTGATTGTTCCACTAAACTATTAGGCTTTACAATAGATGATCAACTAAACTTTGATTGCCACATTGACCTAACCATCAAAGCTGTTAATAAAAAGATAGGTGCCCTCTATAGACTTAAGCCCTGTCTAACAGCAACCAGCAGGGTGTCTCTAGCCCAAACTCATCTCATCTCTACATTATTGTATGCCTCCCCATCTTTTATCAACCTTTCAAAATCTAACCTTCAGAAACTTGCCACGACCTACCATAGCATAGCCAGGTTTGCCACAGGTTTCCCATTTTGTACCCATCACTGTGTTAATCTCAAAATGCTTGACTGGCTTGAACTTCAAAATCTTATTCTCCTACATCAATTAGTTATCACCTATAAAATTCTCCACTACCCTACTAATACACCAATACTTAATAACCTTGTGGCCCCTTACAGGAATCTTACTTCCCTTCGCTCAGCTAACAATCTACTAGTAGCTACTCTCAAATCACACAATAAATCTGGTGACTCATTGTTCACAAATGTTGTTGGCTCATACTGGAATAAACTTTCTATAGAACTGACTACTTTAGGCTCATCACAACTTTTCAAGAAACAACTAAGGAACTATTTCAAATCTAACTGGCTATGCCCTTGCTCTAACCCTGACTGACTTCAGCATCCAACTCTTTTTACTGTTCTGTCCACTACTCTTCTACCCGTCTCTACACTAGTACTACCCTTCCTCGGTAGATCACCTAGTATCCACTTGGATACTACTTTTCCTATAACGTCTTTTTCTCTTTTACTTGTTACACTACTGCAACCTGTCATCTCTCCTCTTATTTAAACCTACATGTTGCTCCCTGCTGTGCAAATCTATTTTTTAAACCTTGTGCCCTGGCACAAAATATTTATCATAATTGTTAATACTGTACAAACTCTTGTGCGACTTACTGTTTTCACTTTCTTTCAATGTTTCTACTCCTGCTTTTGCATAGAATATGAGAATAGGAATCCTCACTTTATTTTATATTTTTGTTAAAGTGCTTCTGTATTGTTACTATGCTACATAGGAATTGTTCTCTAGATGCATATAATTTGTATCTTACTGTGCTGTTTTTTTATGTTATTTACTAGTATATAGTGGAGCTTTTCTCCTCGGGCCTCTGCTGAAAATGGACATGTATCCAGCCAGACTAGCCCGGTCAACAAATGTAAAATAACAAAATAAAATAAATAAATAAAAAACAGCACTTGTCCTTTGCCCATAAGGGGTCTGTGGCCCTTGTCTATTCCTTTTTGGTGTTTGTAACTGTGTCTACATAGCATGATCATCTTAGTGCAATGCAGGATACTATCTGGTAAGTCATGTCTGCCACCTGATTGTAGCTCTACTGTGTCTACATAGCATGATCATCTTAGCGCAATGCTGGATACTATCTATTAAGTCACGTCTGCCACCTGATTGTAGCTCTACTGTGTCTGCATAGCATGATCATCTTAGTGCAATGCAGGATACTATCTGGTAAGTCACGTCTGCCACCTGATTGTAGCTCTACTGTGTCTACATAGCATGATCATTTTAGTGCAATGCAGGATACTATCTGGTAAGTCATGTCTGCCACCTGATTGTAGCTCTACTGTGTCTACATAGCATGATCATCTTAGTGCAATGCAGGATACTATCTGGTAAGTCACGTCTGCCACCTGATTTTAGCTCTACTGTGTCTACATAGCATGATCATCTTAGTGCAATGCAGGATACTATCTGGTAAGTCACATCTGCCACCTGATTGTAGCTCTACTGTGTCTACATAGCATGATCATCTTAGTGCAATGCAGGATACTATCTGGTAAGTCATGTCTGCCACCTGATTGTAGCTCTTCAGGCTCCTTAGGTTGCTCAGCCCGGCTACTATGGGCCCTGCAGTCCCTTTTTGCAACCCATTCTCTGTTACTATACCATATGCATGTGGGAACTGACCACAATTTACTTGCCCAAGTGATTCTCTCTAAGAGGAAAAAACAAGTTCAGTCTCTAATTCACTCGTGTGGGAGTAATCATGCAACAGATAAGTCCACCCATAGGATGTCACTATGTAGATGTGTGTGTGGATGAATCATGACTGTACAGGTCTGTATGTGCATGAATTAAGGTGAGTGAATATGTGTGTGTTTATGTGTCTACCTGCCTTAATGGTTATACTACAGAGGTTTGGTAGGGGATCATGAGTCTGGATGTGTGTGTGTGTGTGTGTGTGTGTGTGTGTGTGTGTGTGTGTGTGTGTGTGTGTGTGTGTGTGTGTGTGTGTGTGTTTGTGTGAGTACATGGGTGCATGTGGGCTTTGACTGGTGCCTTTGTTAATGTGACACATGGACTGCTAGGGAGAACACTAACACTGTGAGGTTTGACAACACAGTTATCAATACAGAAAAATGGCAATAAACCACTAATGAGTTGTTTTCAGTGAAACGTTACCATTTCTCAGAAGCTGAAGTTTTCTTTTGAGCATCAGTTGACCAACCTGCATTGGCAATTAGCACTGGCTGAAAATTCTCTGAATCCCGCGGTCATTTTTTTACCTGACAAGGAAGGGATGGGTTTTCAAAACGCCAATTGTTTACCAAATTTTATTTGGATCATGTTTTTAAAGCCTTGTTTATGACTGTTTTATGAGACTGAGCATTGTATATGTATTCATGATACTGAAACCTTGCTGAGGAGTAAAACACTGAAACATACAAATGCAATAAATTATTTTTATTATGACTGCTTGACATTTGACTTTTAATTTTTCTTGTTCTAAAACTTCCGCATCATACTTCAAAACTATTAAATGGCAGATTGCAAATTGCCCAAAAAATAATTTCTCAAAAGCTTTCCATTTAAGATGCAATACTATATTACAAGCTCTGGAAACATTTCCTTTATTTTCAAAGCACTTTTAGTTCTACATGCAGAACAGTAGACACATATTCCCTGGTGTTTTCTTTCATACAAGGATGAAGAATGCAGGCCTTCCTTTACCCACAGACATTTTGTAGATATATCTCATGTTCTTTCCCTAAAGCATGCTTATCTGATTTTCTCAGATTTCTTTATCTTAAAATACCCAAGTGGGAGCTGTTGATAACTAAGCATTTATTTTTCAATAATGTTAGTGTTTTTAATTGTACTGCAATCCAGTTATGAATATGAGTAATTATGCTTATTTCAATAGTACAAATCAGCAGGCATTTAGTGGTTATATAAGTATCTTACAACTGAACAATGCAAGTATTTTTCTAGCTTGTAATAGATAATTGCCTGTTTATTTATTTGATGTTTGTTAACCTAGTAAGTGACCTGATCCAGGGACCCTTTTCAGCCATGACCTGGGCCAAGCAAGCAGTAACTATGTACATACAAAATACACAGAGATTGCAATAAGATGTGGACACATTACAAAAAAAAATGGTTGAGTAAAAAATATGGATAGTGTGATGCAAGTTGATTAAATATACAAATTGTGTAAAGTATAATGACTCAGTTAAAAAAAGTTACATTAAATCAAGTGTGAGACAAATGCTAAATGCAGAACAGTAACAGGAAGTGCCTGTAAATAGAATAAATATTTGTGCTAGTTTAAGTTATTATGAAAAGTAAGACACCTTTTTGTGCTACTTGTGTAGTGCAGGATATTAGGAAGAGAATGTGTAGGAGCAGAGTTTTAGGCTATAAAGTGCTGTGCAATATGCAGAGGGAAAGAATCACAGTGTTTAAGTATAATGCAAAGAAAACTGAAAATGGGTATACTCATAGCAAAAAAGGGGTCATGATCAGAGTTTAGACAAAGGGTGGGAAAGGCATAGAAATGCTTATGCCAGTGGTGGTGCTGCAGTAGCGTTGTCACCTCACAGTAAGATGTTGTCATGTTCAATTTTCAGTTAGAGCGTCTTCTGTGTGGAGACATGCATGAATGGGCGTACCTTCATTGAAGGTTGTAAGTCAGGGCCGGCAACTCAGCACGTAAAAATCTACTACCAATCATTAGTGGACCGGAGTTCTGCTGTGGTGACCCCTAACCAGGAAAAGCCGAAAAACACAACAACAACAAAGACACAACAAGTATCTCTGAAGCTCTTACATTTGTTTAACTGTAGCAAGTGAGAATGAAGAGACTTCTTTAAAGAAGTAATGTGTTCAGCTTATTTAATTGGTTCTAGTATAGATTTCTGATTAGCTGGAGTAAGATTAGAGAAGGACTTTTAGCAGGTAGCACGGGAAAAGGAAGGCATAGAAAAAGGAGTGAGTTAGAACTCCAAAGGGAATAGCTGGAGTTTTTGATGTGAACTTTGTTGAACAGGTAGAACAGTATCCTTGACCAAGACGTTTCTAGGTGAGTGCACTAAGGAGAAGTGTGGCTGGTTTAGTTAACGGGAGCCATTTCCCTCACTAAGTGTATGGCAATGGAGTTCAGTTTTATTGGAAAGGCGAATGGCACAGAGAATTTGATTTTCAGTTTTTGAAGCTGCATGCTATTTTGTGAAAATCCCATGGCAATACAGTAGATGGCCTCTTATCCAACCTCTCTTTATCTGGCCTACTGTTTAACTGGCCATCAAATTTCTGCCATAGCCCTAGCAAAAGATAACAGAGAAGAACAACACTTCCACCTCCTTTGAGCTAAATAATGACCGACATTTTAGTTTAAGACTTCATATTCATTAGAAACATACATACTAACACAAATACTGTTATTCTAGCTTATTTATAGGTTCCCTATTATAGGATTGAAGACATGTTCTTTCAAATGCATCCTGATTGAACTTGAAAGCACGAAATGGCAAAATACCAATATGGCATATAAGCAAATTCTTTCCCTGGGAAAGAAATCGCTTGTCTGCCTTCGCTATTTTGCCATTTTCGTCACTGTAGTGTGATCTCGGAGTTGGTATATTTAAGTAGGGGGTTGTGGGGGGTGAACCCCCCACTTTATGTAATGTTTAAAGTTTTTTTTTTTTTTTTTGTGGAACAGCGTTTTTTTTTCCCTGGGGGAAAAAAATTTCTGTTATAAGTATTCGGGATTGTACGCTTTCACTTACATGGAGTGAATAAATCAGCGTTCGCTTTTTTAAGCATTTGCTGATTTAATATAGACCCTTTTATAACCTATAAATGCTATTTTGTATGCTTTTTCTGATTAATTAACCATTCGTTTATCTAGCCTAAAGTCCAGTCCCAGCAAGACCGGATAAGAGGGAGTCTACTGTAACTGGCAAATCTTATTCAAGCCCAGGTAGAAGAACATTAATGGTTATGGCTTGTAGAACCTTGACACTAAGTCAATTACATAGTGGAACATTTCAAAGTTGTATGATATATTTGTAGCATGAAGCAGTTATTCCCTATTAAGTTTTTTTATATACAATGTTGCTATAGCCCATGGAAAAAAGCATGACATGACCAGCACGAGAGTGAATAGTGACTTGCTGAAATATTGCAATCACTTCAGCTAAGCAATTGTTATTACAGTAAGGGCCATTAACTAATTAACTAATT